>NC_133345.1:14564857-14574857 GCF_030506205.2 Paramisgurnus dabryanus
AGGCCAACTGTGTGCTGATGAGCATCGATGAATTGGGGTGCGGGCCTCTTAACCTGAGTTTAGACCAACCCCTTGAAGTTCAGATGACCAATCCAAAAGGGTGTTGATAGAGTAGGAAAACTTTGTCTTTGTTTTACCAGACTCATTTGCATAGATGGACTATGCTAAAGATTTTGTTAAATAATAATTTGGATTAATATTTAACAAGTTTGATATCAGTTATGGTAAGATGATGCACATCATTGATCAGGAAAGGAAAAGGGGATTATTAAGAGTGTAAACAAGGTATGGTTTGAAACACACATCAAATAGTAATCTCATGAATGTGAATTATGAGACATGCTAAGATGAACAAAGCATCCCTATAGTGTTACAAGAAAGTGGTTCATTACAGATACAAACATGCAATACAAGGATATATAATATATACAATTTAAACCAATTTATTTTGGTCTTAGCTGTGAGACAGACACATTTTTGTGTCATGGCTGCTTCGTCTCTGCTCACGGTTTGAAGTTTGCTTTGAGGTGTTAATCTGCTTCGATTGGCACAATAAAACAGCCAGAGAGAGAGTCAATAGGTCTGGAAATGTGTGTTATCAGGAGATTAGGATCTTCTGATGAAAGCGTCCGAGCAGACCTGGTGACAAAACTCATTCTAGGGTCACAGCATGAAACCGTTAACGACCCAGACTGAAGAGACCTCCAGTGGATGTCCAGCCAGATGTTACATATTCCCCCCTTCACGACCGTTAAAGTCCAGGGAGACTTTGGCGGGCGATGATCAGGCAGGTCATGAAGTCTGGATGGCAGGTGTATCTTAATTGTCTGCAGCGTTCTGTCAAACAGGCAAAGGGTGATTTGAATGAGATTGGGCTCTGGCTCTGCCTGGGTGTGCTGCCTTCCACGGTTCCATTTGAATGTCCAACAGGAGGACAGCTGTGCACCTGTTCACTGAACTCTTGCATCATGTTAAATCTTCATTATGGGATGAAGGCTAGGCTGAGAGTAAGGACGTATCCTATTCCTGCGGAGAGGCACAGTACCATGTCAGTAGCGGTCCAAGATCAGACAACACAAAGGCTGTCTGTAGCGGGCATCCGAGCGAGTCTCTGGAGGACAGTGTTGAAGTCTTTGACATCAACTAGTTGGGTCCCCCCCTTACGCAATCCTCATTTTCAGTTCAGGGTTTACAATGAAGTGGTGGTCCCTGAAGAAAGTTGAGATTTCCACTTTGATGTGGTACTACTCACTGGGAAGGTGATCAAGTACCAGGTCATCGATGTGGAGAATCACATCCTTTGGAGTTTGAATCCACTTTGTCTGGTTGTGCAGACTGATGTGGGTGGTTTGTAGGTTAACGTGTTTGTGTAGGCTGGGGTGTTAAACAGCCATCAGTCACCTACGAGTGTTAGTGGCCTCGGCTAGTGGTTTAACCGAAGCGGAACACTGGGAGTCGATCTTCATGGGCTGCAGCCCATAGATGTCATCAGTGTTGTCCTTAAAAATAAAAAGGAATGCTTGGGCAGAGATGGTGAATGTCTTTTGTGCGGCTGCACCTGCGCAGGTTTGATGCAAGATGCAGCTGCTTGTTTGGTGGGGAGGCAGTAAGGAGGCGGTTTGGTCTAGTTGGAACTAGTCCCCCCTTTTCTGTTATG
Source organism: Paramisgurnus dabryanus (assembly GCF_030506205.2). Classification (NCBI taxonomy): domain Eukaryota; kingdom Metazoa; phylum Chordata; class Actinopteri; order Cypriniformes; family Cobitidae; genus Paramisgurnus; species Paramisgurnus dabryanus. The sequence continues at coordinate 14,566,515 of NC_133345.1, forward strand.
CCTCAATGTTTAGTGTGTTGGTTGTGTTATAATGGACCCATCTGAAGATTGTTTCTTTCTCATCCCTGTCCATCCTGGTCTGGTATGCAACAGCAGAGATTTTGTCCACAATCTGATGGGGTCCTGTCCAGCGTGGCAGAACTTCCTTTGACAGTCACTGGTGAGTTGTGTGAAGTGGCTGTGCAAAGCTGTTGTACCAAACATCGTCATCCACGCGTCCAGTTCCTCTCATGATGACTTCCAGTCGTAGTATGCCTTCTAGCCCTCAGCCATCTTCTGTAGCTGTTCCCGGGCGGAAGCGAAGGGTTCCAGATGCCTGTGAAGTTCATTGGGATTCTGGTGAGTGGTGTTGGCTGTGATGAGATTGGAATCTCAAGGTTGGTACAACAGGTGTACTGGCAGTGTCATCTGCCGTCCCGTCAATGGTTTGAAGGGAGACACACCAGTAAATTAATTTGGGGTCGATCTGATAGCCATAACACTAAAGGGGAGTTTCCGATCAAAGTCCATCTGATTTGCTGAGACACATTTCTTTAACATGCTAGCCACAGTCTGCTTGGTTCTTTAACTTGGTCCGATGAGGAGGGATGATGCTGATGTGGAGTTGGGCGTGTGCGCCTAGGGGTTTCCACACATCTTTAATAATTTCAGCGGTGAAATGGGTACCTCTATCTGAGTTGACTTCCAGTGGCAGTTTGAACCTGGCGAAGATGTGGATCATGTGTAGAGGTGCTGTGTTTTGAGCAGTGTCGTTGGGTGCTGGGAGGCTCGACCCACTGTGTGAATTGGCAAATGACCATGAGAAAATGTTTGTTGCCCCTGGTCGACCAGGGTAGCAGTTTACCCAGCCTAAAAGTCTTAAAGTCTGACCAAAATTAGCACCTGTTCTTTGCAGTGGTGCTCTGTGGTTTGGGTTAGCCGATTGTAGTTAGCAGCAAACCAGGCATCCTTTGATGCATTCTGCTAAGTCCTGCTGCATCCAGGGCCAGTATGCCACCTGTTTCAGTGGTTTGTACGTGGCTCTTGCGACTTGGTGTCTGGCACATGCTGTGTCATGCGCATACATCTGTAGGACCCCCCTATGTCAATGAAGAACCACATGCTTTGGTGTAGTGCGGTCGTCAGGGACATATAAGAGGATGTGATGTTGTATATGCAGCAGGTGTTACATGTCGTTAAGACATTTAAGGGCTGGTGTAGCAATGAGGTCAGAGTTCATGATAGGGCAGGTGGAGGGGTCTGAGAGGTGGTTGACATAGCTTGTATGGTGGTGTCAGAGGCATGTAATGCAGCTATGTCACTGTTTGAGATATGTGGAGCCAGTGTAAGTGGCTATGTGATGGGCACTGTGGTGGTGGGCGTGTGTTGGCCGCAGGACAATGCAATCACAGTTGGGCGGGTGGGTGGATTGTTTGTAATGTGCACAACAGTGAACTTGAACTTTTGGTCTGAGACGATGTTCTCGCGACTGGCTGCTGGGTAATCCATAACTTTGTGACTTGGCAATGTACTTCAGATGATTTTCTGAGTGAAAAGGTAGAAGTTCTCTCACCTGAGCCCCAAATTTTTACTTTTTAAAGTCTGTTAAAGGCTCAAAACTATCTAACAAGTCTTTGCCAATGAAAAGAGGATATGTGTCCACTGGTGAGATTTACACAGGGTGTAGAAGTCTCATAGGACCGATGGTCAGGTGGATGGAAAGCACCTGTTGCAGTTTGGCTGTGAGACTGCATATTCAGCATACACCTTTGTGGTTTGAGGGTCAGATCTTGTGCTTCATCTTTGTTCTGGAGTCTTGTGAAAAGCTGGAATGACATCAGCATTAGATCAGCTCCAGTGTTGGCGAGGGTTTCCACTCTGACCTTGTGTTTCACGGTGGTTGCTAAATAGAGTCTTTTAGCTACTCCTCTCTCATTCAGGTTTCCCAGGGCCTTAGTACCAGGTTTTGTGTGGTAACTGAAAGGCAGTTAAGGCTGGTCTTCAGTGATTCTGTAGGGAAACAGATGTCTAACACAGCACTTTTCTGGTACCTGCTAAATCTGACTGGTTGATGTTTGAAATACAGTTTGTGTGCCAAAGTCTCTGATTTTTGCGGTGACTGGATCGATGGTAACGTGATGAGTGCCAGAGATTTAAGTGTTGCTTGCAGGAGGGTTTTCTGGAAAGTTCTTGCTGTATTCCAGTGCTGCTGCTAGTGATAAATAGTTTGGTTCATCCTCGCGGTCCTCCTTGTGAGGCCTCCTTTGGATTTGACTTCTTCACTATTTTCAAAATCTCTGCTGACTCAGATGTGTATGTGTCGCTTTGCTTTTGTGACAGTTCAGACTTAGCTTTGTTCACTGTGTGTCGAACCTGGTCCATCTGTTGACTGTTTGGACTTCTCATTCTGACAGGGGCAGGATGGTTTCCATGGACGCTGTCCTCTGGCTGTCTGATGATCTTGGCTGTGAAGTCCTTCGACCCTCTTGGCTCTCTGCTGAAATGTCCTTCACTGTGGCGCTGTTGTTCGCCCTCCAGTGGCCGTTTTGGGGTAATTTTCAGAGAAAGAAAGGATGACAGTCTTTTCAGAGGTGGCTTTTGTTTACCGTAGGCTTTATGGACGAAGTCCTGCAGCTGTCTGGTTGTCGTCAGGTGAGGGTAGGCCATAAATCCTAAGTGTTGCATTACGGTAAAATAAAGCTTTGCAGGGGGAGGATCTTGATGTTTCCTCCATTCTTGGCTCGTTTTGTGAGCTGGAGTAGACTGAAAGTCAGTTGTAGTAGTAGGCCTGTGGAGTTTCATTTCTGCTTTGTTTTAAGTCCATTGCAGCGATTAGTCCTCATCGTGATTCTGGATCTGAAAACTCTTCTATCAAGGCCATATGCAGCTGCTTATAATCCAACTTGACACTTTCTGACTGCTGGTATAGGGAGCTCCTCACCTAACGGCTGGAAGTAATCCATAGCAGATACAGCTGGTCTCTCGTGGTTACATTCGGCAGCGTGTGCACATAAAAGTCAATGTTCTGCAGGTAAGCGTGGATGTCATGGACACCTGCAGTGTTTGGACTAAATGTTGGACTGTTTCTAGCCAGCTTGTCAAGGTCTTTGGGCCACGCCATGTGTCTGTAGACATCATTGGGAAAGGTGTTGGCCCCACCCCCCTTGTGTTCTTGTGAGAGGGTTGTGGACGCTGGCTGGCAAAGTTCTTAACAGTGGGCTCTCACCCCCCTCTTTTTCAGCAGGAAACTTTGGTGGGGGAGTGCAGAGACACTGATTGGATGAGAGGAGAATGATGCTTTCTCTCTCAATGGTTCAGCTTGCATTCTGAAACCATATAAAAGTTCTTTTTTGGACGGAATCACGTTCGTCCTTAGGTTGGTGATGTTGCTGAACAAGAACTTGAATTTCAGCTTGAGCAGCTTGCAGGTGGTTTTCGAAGGCCTTGGACTAGGCATCACGTTTTTTCTGTTCTGCCTTGGCTCTTACCAGAAGACTTTTGGCCTGCAGGAGCTTTCCCAGCTCCTCTTTGGCGGTCTTTTCCTGCTGCTCTCTGTGCTCGGTGTCTGTGTGGAGTTGCGAGATGGCCTTGTGAAGTTGTCCCGCCTCATTCTTTATCCTCTTGTGTTCCTCCTCAATCAGCTGCTGCTGATCCTTGGATTCCTGTGTCAGCCGATCTAGACGAGTCTGCACGTCCTCCTGATTCCTCCAGGCTTCCTTTGCTTGGAGCTTTAGCGTTGCTGCATCCTGTTCCAGGTAAGCGACGTTCCTTTCGTCCCGCTTTAGCTGGATGATGAGGTTGTGAGCGATGGCACCTGTGATCCTTGCCATCTCCTTGTGGCTGTAGCTCTGCGTTGAATCACGGGCTATGATCTCGTCCAGGTTGCCATCCCGTTGCTCTTGGTCTCGGCGCTGCAGATCGTTGGCGACATTGGGCAGGAGGTCAGATGTCGGATCGTTGAGCCATGCCTCCAGCTGCTCACAGTGGTTGGCAGGGCTGGGTGATCTGGACACGTTGGCGCACTGGTGGGTGACAAAACACAAAGAGCCAATACAAGTCCGCAGAATTTTAACGAGCTAAAATAAATAAATAAAAATATGGGCTATGTGGGTCTAACTGACGTGATTAGCTAGTGGCACAAATAAAAACTATTATCGGGGCCTTGCTTCGGCGGCGCAGATAATTAGTGTGGGTAAAAAGGGAAAAAGTTTAGTGAATGGACGATGTGTTTTAACCTATTGGTCGCTTCAGACATTTGGTTAATCGTTCGCATTACTAATACATTTTCTCATAGTTTGTGCAGATATGGTCTTTCAGCCCAAAATAAAATAAGATCAAAATAATTAAAGTTAATTAATTATAATGATAAATTAAAATAAAATAAAAAGCAAATAGAAGGTGAGAAAGATAAATTACTGAAAATAAAACAAATAAAATAAAATGGATAAAAATAAAAGAGATTCAAATAAAAATAAAACTGAAAAGAAAATAAGACAGCCAAACAGACAAAGTCAGAAGGCTGAGAAATGAAAAGGATAGGAGATGAAAATAGGGATGAAAAGGGGATCCCTGTTTTAGCTTAGCAGGTTCTCTACCCTAGATTTAATGACAGGGCCTTACTGGGAGAGGGCACTATGAAGTCATGCGAGCTAGGGGAGTGGCTTAGCTAGAGTGGCTGGGCTAGGCCCAACTTGCAAGGGACAGGGGGCTTATCCTATTGCACCGGTTAAAACATAAATTAATTCACTGAGAATGGGACTTATGGGGCTAGATTCTATTCACAGTAAAGAATTGATTCAATTAAAATGTAAAAATAAATCAAACTGCATTCAATTTAAATTTAAACTTAATTAAAATATGATCTCTACAATAGAAAAGAGAATAAGAAGTACTAAGGAGTGAGAGAGAACAGCAAAAATGAAATGAAATAAAATAAAAATAAGATAAATCAAAATAAAAAAAAATAAAGAAAGAAATAATAAATTAATAAAGCCACAGCAATATTAATTATTATTTATAATTTAAGACCATAACATTCAATATGTAGGAAACAAAACTACAAAGTAGTAAAATAACCTAGATATCGAAGTAAGGTCAGAAATCCCAGTTTGACTCCTGTCATACACACCCAAAAGAGTTTATGAGAGGACCAAACGAACTTTCCCCACCAGATGGCGATATTTCGCCCAACAAACAAAGAAAGCGGAAGTCAGGCGTAAAGTGAGAGAGAAGGAGAAGTGTTAGACACTCAGGACTGACATCTAGTGTTAGAACTAGGTAGTACGCTTTAAACTGACAAAGATTCGCTTCCATACAATAATTACATCGGCGACCGCTGCGTTGCTAAGACTACGGATGTAATTTGAGCTGTGTTCGTCCGGTGCCAGTTTTGGCTTACGTTACCGGGACACACAATAAATAGAAGTCTAACGGGCTTTCTTCTCCGTTGACATAAGTTACTTGATCAAGGTTTATCTCCTTTAAAATTGAAAAGTCTTACCCTCGGTGCTTAAAATTTTAAAAATCCACGTACGTGAATAAAATGGAAAAATACAATAGACAGCTTCTCTAATTGTAAATCATTTCCTGGAGATTTAACAAAAAGGCCTTATCAGATGGGAGTACTCACTCGACCACCGCTTCGCTCTAAATAAAGGAATTATACTCTTTATTAGGCGGAATCAGACGGTAATGCGGTTACCTTAAAGACTGCAGTTAACTATACATAACAGGGGCGCAAGTCTGTTATGTCCTGAAAATGATACAGGAAATTACATTTTCATTCATACCAATATAAGAACGAACACAGTTATAGCTGATAGTTCTTTTCATTCACCCAATGCAAAACACATTTGACCTGTTAACTGTTTTTGCTCAGAAATAATGTTTAAATCTGCCCGCATTCTCCACCATTAATATGTAGCGATTCAGCGGGAGGAGGGGAATAAAGTTATTTGAAACACTATAAACCTCCGACTGTAATACTACGGGGATTCCCAAGGGAATCTTAGATTTTAGCTCAAAAGGGAATATTATGTATAACTAACTGTAATTAATTATACAAGTTTATCAGGTTTTACCTGGCGTAGCAGAATTAATAATAACAATTAATTAATATGTTCGTCCACCGAAGACATATATCCATAATCGTATATTAACGTCTAAGAAATGTTAATTTCATGGCCTTTAAAATTAACCTTCTTACTGATATACAGTGCTACTTGCAGCGTGTAGCTGGATCAAAAGGCAGAAATAGTGACTTTAATTTCGTGAGCATTGAACACAGAAACAATTCAATTGTGAAAATGCAAAACCGGTTTATTAAACTACGTTACATTACAGAAACACACAAGACTAACTATACATACAAACAACAAACAAGAAACCATATATGAAAGAGAAAGAATGAAAAATTAAGAGAGAGAGAGTAAAAGAAGGGCAATATCACTATAGACTTAACTTCTGCACAAATCATGAGAACTCTAAGAATCACCTTAATTAAAAGGGGCAATAACTTTTTACAGCGAATGAACAAGCGATACTTGCGTTTGGCTTTTGTGAGGCACGTGTGTACGTCCAGCTGTATGTGCGCGTATGCGAGGAAGAGAGTTCCTGAGTTTGTGGTCACGTGACGGAGTCCTTGGAGGTGTCCGTAGGAGTTGTTCCTTTTTGGGTTAATCCGTCGGTCTGGTTAATCTGTGGCGATTAATTTATCCAATTTGTTAAAGTTTGTCCAAGTGTCAGGGTGCCCGAAAATAGAAGGATAGGGGTCCCACAGCAGGAAGCTGAGCTGGGAGCTCAGCTCCACGCCGTGAACGGCGTGTCGTCGAGAACTGTAGGCCAACTGTGTGCTGATGAGCATCGATGAATTGGGGTGCGGGCCTCTTAACCTGAGTTTAGACCAACCCCTTGAAGTTCAGATGACCAATCCAAAAGGGTGTTGATAGAGTAGGAAAACTTTGTCTTTGTTTTACCAGACTCATTTGCATAGATGGACTATGCTAAAGATTTTGTTAAATAATAATTTGGATTAATATTTAACAAGTTTGATATCAGTTATGGTAAGATGATGCACATCATTGATCAGGAAAGGAAAAGGGGATTATTAAGAGTGTAAACAAGGTATGGTTTGAAACACACATCAAATAGTAATCTCATGAATGTGAATTATGAGACATGCTAAGATGAACAAAGCATCCCTATAGTGTTACAAGAAAGTGGTTCATTACAGATACAAACATGCAATACAAGGATATATAATATATACAATTTAAACCAATTTATTTTGGTCTTAGCTGTGAGACAGACACATTTTTGTGTCATGGCTGCTTCGTCTCTGCTCACGGTTTGAAGTTTGCTTTGAGGTGTTAATCTGCTTCGATTGGCACAATAAAACAGCCAGAGAGAGAGTCAATAGGTCTGGAAATGTGTGTTATCAGGAGATTAGGATCTTCTGATGAAAGCGTCCGAGCAGACCTGGTGACAAAACTCATTCTAGGGTCACAGCATGAAACCGTTAACGACCCAGACTGAAGAGACCTCCAGTGGATGTCCAGCCAGATGTTACATAACTGCAAGAAACAACCACTGATCCCGACGTGATTTGAACACGCAACCTTCTGATCTGGAGTCAGACGCGCTACCTTTGCGCCACGAGATCTAACGCACGCAATTTGGCACCTGTTCTGGCTGTGTAGACCCAGGCTGATTGGATCATCCCAACAAACCGTTTACAGCAGACGACTCCTAAGACGCACGTTGTCCCTTTTGTACACGTTTCATGCTTACACATGCAGAGAAATATAGAAATTCTTTCTGGATTGCTTTAAAAATTGGGGGGCTTGCGACTCCACTCTTTTTTTATGGGAAAAGTGGTGGACTACTGCAGATGGAACAGTGGAAGGAAATTGATTTCTGACACATCACTGTATATTCTCAATTTTTTCCTCAGCGACGCAAAGAGGGAAGGAACAATCTTTAACGCCAAACAGTGCTAATGTGGACAAACATGGGGTGACACATAGATCTGTCTGATTGAGCAGTGCAGCCAGAACAACTGGCTTGCCGACACTCGGGTGGCCCAGGTTAACTGCTCACCAAAATCTCAAGTCACAAAAGGACAACGTTCTGAAAGCAAAATGCCAGTAAGGCCTGAAATTGCCACTCTCTCCACCTCCACAACACAGGTGCCTAGGTGTGTTGTCCCATATGGTCTAGCGGTTAGGATTTCTGATTTTCATCCAGGCGGCCCGGGTTTGACTCCCGGTATGGGAAGCCGCTGCCTTTTGCATCTTTTCAAGATTGAAATACTTCACTGCTTTGTGGGGTTGATGTGTTGAGTAAAGTGGGTGAAAAAATTCCTCG
>NC_133345.1:14589857-14597357 GCF_030506205.2 Paramisgurnus dabryanus
CATCTCTTCAAGATTGAAATACTTCACTGCTTTGTGGGGTTGATGTGTTGAGTAAAGTGGGTGAAAAAATTCCTCGCCTCTTCCAATATTTGCCTTTTTTGAGCTCACGCAAATTATAAAGTGGAGGAAACTGATTCATGACAAATTACTGTATTTCCTCATTGGTTACCTCCCCTGTACGAAGAGGGAAAAAATCTTAATGACTCAGTGGTGCTAAAGTGGACATTCACTCGGTGACCTACTGATCTATCTGATTGAGTAGTGAGGTCAAAGGGATTGGCCGGCTCACACTCAGGTTGCCCACAGCACCCATTCTCCAAAAGCTTACGTCTCTCTAGTACAGCGCAACAAACCTTGTGTGACTTCATAAATGCAAGAAACGACCACTGATCCCGACGTGATTTGAACACGCAACCTTCTGATCTGGAGTCAGACGTGCTACCGTTGCGCCACGAGATCTAATGCATGCAATTTGGCACCTGTTCTGGCTGTGTAGACCCAGGCTGATTGGATCATCCCAACAAACCGTTTACAGCAGACGACTCCTAAGACGCACGTTGTCCCTTTTGTACACGTTTCATGCTTACACATGCAGAGAAATATAGAAATTCTTTCTGGATTGCTTTAAAAATTGGGGGGCTTGCGACTCCACTCTTTTATTATGGGAAAAGTGGTGGACTACTGCAGATGGAACAGTGGAAGGAAATTGATTTCTGACACATCACTGTATATTCTCAATTTTTTCCTCAGCGACGCAAAGAGGGAAGGAACAATCTTTAACGCCAAACAGTGCTAATGTGGACAAACATGGGGTGACACATAGATTTGTCTGATTGAGCAGTGCAGCCAGAACAACTGGCTTGCCGACACTCGGGTGGCCCAGGATAACTGCTCACCAAAATCTCAAGTCACAAAAGGACAACGTTCTGAAAGCAAAATGCCAGTAAGGCCTGAAATTGCCACTCTCTCCACCTCCACAACACAGGTGTCTAGGTGTGTTGTCCCATATGGTCTAGCGGTTAGGATTCCTGATTTTCACACAGGCGGCCCGGGTTTGACTCCCGGTATGGGAAGCCGCTGCCTTTTGCATCTTTTCAAGATTGAAATACTTCACTGCTTTGTGGGGTTGATGTGTTGAGTAAAGTGGGTGAAAAATTTCCTCGCCTCTTCCAATATTTGCCTTTTTTGAGCTCACGCAAATTATAAAGTGGAGGAAACTGATTCATGACAAATTACTGTATTTCCTCATTGGTTACCTCCCCTGTACGAAGAGGGAAAAAATCTTAATGACTCAGTGGTGCTAAAGTGGACATTCACTCGGTGACCTAGTGATCTATCTGATTGAGTAGTGAGGTCAAAGGGATTGGCCGGCTCACACTCAGGTTGCCCACAGCACCCATTCTCCAAAAGCTTATGTCTCTCTAGTACAGCGCAACAAACCTTGTGTGACTTCATAACTGCAAGAAACGACCACTGATCCCGACATGATTTGAACACGCAACCTTCTGATCTGGAGTCAGACGCGCTACCGTTGCGCCACGAGATCTAATGCACGCAATTTGGCACCTGTTCTGGCTGTGTAGACCCAGGCTGATTGGATCATCCCAACAAACCGTTTAGAGCAGACGACTCCTAAGACGCACGTTGTCCCTTTTGTACACGTTTCATGCTTACATATGCAGAGAAATATAGAAATTCTTTCTGGATTGCTTCAAAAATTGGGGGGCTTGCGACTCCACTCTTTTATTATGGGAAAAGTGGTGGACTACTGCAGATGGAACAGTGGAAGGAAATTGATTTCTGACACATCACTGTATATTCTCAATTTTTTCCTCAGCGACGCAAAGAGGGAAGGAACAATCTTTAACGCCAAACAGTGCTAATGTGGACAAACATGGGGTGACACATAGATCTGTCTGATTGAGCAGTGCAGCCAGAACAACTGCTCACCAAAATCTCAAGTCACAAAAGGACAACGTTCTGAATGCAAAATGCCAGTAAGGCCTGAAATTGGCACTCTCTCCACCTCCACAACCCAGGTGCTTAGGCGTGTTGTCCCATATGGTCTAGCGGTTAGGATTCCTGGTTTTCACCCAGGCGGCCCAGGTTCGACTCCCGGTATGGGAAGCCGCTTCCTTTTGCATCTCTTCAAGATTGAAATACTTCACTGCTTTGTGGGGTTGATGTGTTGAGTAAAGTGGGTGAAAAAATCCTCGCCTCTTCCAATATTTGCCTTTTTTGAGCTCACGCAAATTATAAAGTGGAGGAAACTGATTTATGACAAATTACTGTATTCCCTCATTGGTTACCTCCCCTGTACGAAGAGGGAAAAAATCTTAATGACTCAGTGTTGCTAAAGTGGACATTCACGCGGTGACCTACTGATCTATCTGATTGAGAAGTGAGGTCAAAGGGATTGGCCGGCTCACACTCAGGTTGCCCACAGCACCCATTCTCCAAAAGCTTACGTCTCTCTAGTACAGCGCAACAAACCTTGTGTGACTTCATAACTGCAAGAAACGACCACTGATCCCGACGTGAGTTGAACACGCAACCTTCTGATCTGGAGTCTGACGCGCTACCGTTGCGCCACAAGATCTAACGCATGCAATTTGGCACCTGTTCTGGCTGTGTAGACCCAGGCTGATTGGATCATCCCAACAAACCGTTTACAGCAGACGACTCCTAAGACGCACGTTGTCCCTTTTGTACACGTTTCATGCTTACATATGCAGAGAAATATAGAAATTCTTTCTGGATTGCTTCAAAAATTGGGGGGCTTGCGACTCCACTCTTTTATTATGGGAAAAGTGGTGGACTACTGCAGATGGAACAGTGGAAGGAAATTGATTTCTGACACATCACTGTATATTCTCAATTTTTTCCTCAGCGACGCAAAGAGGGAAGGAACAATCTTTAACGCCAAACAGTGCTAATGTGGACAAACATGGGGTGACACATAGATCTGTCTGATTGAGCAGTGCAGCCAGAACAACTGGCTTGCCGACACTCGGGTGGCCCAGGATAACTGCTCACCAAAATCTCAAGTCACAAAAGGACAACGTTCTGAAAGCAAAATGCCAGTAAGGCCTGAAATTGCCACTCTCTCCACCTCCACAATCCAGGTGCTTAGGCGTGTTGTCCCATATGGTCTAGCGGTTAGGATTCCTGGTTTTCACCGAGGCAGCCCGGGTTCGACTCCCGGTATGGGTAGCCGCTGCCTTTTGCATCTCTTCAAGATTGAAATACTTCACTGCTTTGTGGGGTTGATGTGTTGAGTAAAGTGGGTGAAAAAATTCCTCGCCTCTTCCAATATTTGCCTTTTTTGAGCTCACGCAAATTATAAAGTGGAGGAAACTGATTCATGACAAATTACTGTATTTCCTCATTGGTTACCTCCCCTGTACGAAGAGGGAAAAAATCTTAATGACTCAGTGGTGCTAAAGTGAACATTCACTCGGTGACCTACTGATCTATCTGATTGAGTAGTGAGGTCAAAGGGATTGGCCGGCTCACACTCAGGTTGCCCACAGCACCCATTCTCCAAAAGCTTACGTCTCTCTAGTACAGCGCAACAAACCTTGTGTGACTTCATAACCGCAAGAAACGACCACTGATCCCCACGTGATTTGAACACGCAACCTTCTGATCTGGAGTCAGACGCACTACCGTTGCGCCACGAGACCTAACGCACGCAGTTTGGCACCTGTTCTGGCTGTGTAGACCCAGGCTGATTGGATCATCCCAACAAACCGTTTACAGCACACGACTCCTAAGATGCAAGTTGTCCCTTTTGTACACGTTTCATGCTTACACATGCAGAGAAATATAGAAATTCTCTCTGGATTGCTTCAAAAATTGGGGGGCTTGCGACTCCACTCTTTTATTATGGGAAAAGTGGTGGACTACTGCAGATGGAACAGTGGAAGGAAATTGATTTCTGACACATCACTGTATATTCTCAATTTTTTCCTCAGCGACGCAAAGAGGGAAGGAACGATCTTTAACGCCAAACAGTGCTAATGTGGACAAACATGGGGTGACACATAGATCTGTCTGATTGAGCAGTGCAGCCAGAACAACTGGCTTGCCGACACTCGGGTGGCCCAGGATAACTGCTCACCAAAATCTCAAGTCACAAAAGGTCAACGTTCTGAAAGCAAAATGCCAGTAAGGCCTGAAATTGCCACTCTCTCCACCTCCACAACACAGGTGCCTAGGTGTGTTGTCCAATATGGTCTAGCGGTTAGGATTCCTGATTTTCACCCAGGCGGCCCGGGTTTGACTCCTGGTATGGGAAGCCGCTGCCTTTTGCATCTCTTCAAGATTGAAATACTTCACTGCTTTGTGGGGTTGATGTGTTGAGTAAAGTGGGTGAAAAAATTCCTCGCCTCTTCCAATATTTGCCTTTTTTGAGCTCACGCAAATTATAAAGTGGAGGAAACTGATTAATGACAAATTACTGTATTTCCTCATTGGTTACCTCCCCTGTACGAAGAGGGAAAAAATCTTAATGACTCAGTGGTGCTAAAGTGGACATTCACTCGGTGACCTACTGATCTATCTGATTGAGTAGTGAGGTCAAAGGGATTGGCCGGCTCACACTCAGGTTGCCCACAGCACCCATTCTCCAAAAGCTTACGTCTCTCTAGTACAGCGCAACAAACCTTGTGTGACTTCATAAATGCAAGAAACGACCACTGATCCCGACGTGATTTGAACACGCAACCTTCTGATCTGGAGTCAGACGCGCTACCGTTGCGCCACGAGATCTAATGCACGCAATTTGGCACCTGTTCTGGCTGTGTAGACCCAGGCTGATTGGATCATCCCAACAAACCGTTTAGAGCAGACGACTCCTAAGACGCACGTTGTCCCTTTTGTACACGTTTCATGCTTACATATGCAGAGAAATATAGAAATTCTTTCTGGATTGCTTCAAAAATTGGGGGGCTTGCGACTCCACTCTTTTATTATGGGAAAAGTGGTGGACTACTGCAGATGGAACAGTGGAAGGAAATTGATTTCTGACACATCACTGTATATTCTCAATTTTTTCCTCAGCGACGCAAAGAGGGAAGGAACAATCTTTAACGCCAAACAGTGCTAATGTGGACAAACATGGGGTGACACATAGATCTGTCTGATTGAGCAGTGCAGCCAGAACAACTGCTCACCAAAATCTCAAGTCACAAAAGGACAACGTTCTGAATGCAAAATGCCAGTAAGGCCTGAAATTGGCACTCTCTCCACCTCCACAACCCAGGTGCTTAGGTGTGTTGTCCCATATGGTCTAGCTGTTAGGATTCCTGATTTTCACCCAGGCGGCCCGGGTTCGACTCCCGGTATGGGAAGCCGCTTCCTTTTGCATCTTTTCAAGATTGAAATACTTCACTGCTTTGTGGGGTTGATGTGTTGAGTAAAGTGGGTGAAAAAATCCTCGCCTCTTCCAATATTTGCCTTTTTTGAGCTCACGCAAATTATAAAGTGGAGGAAACTGATTCATGACAAATTACTGTATTCCCTCATTGGTTACCTCCCCTGTACGAAGAGGGAAAAAATCTTAATGACTCAGTGGTGCTAAAGTGGACATTCACGCGGTGACCTACTGATCTATCTGATTGAGAAGTGAGGTCAAAGGGATTGGCCGGCTCACACTCAGGTTGCTCACAGCACCCATTCTCCAAAAGCTTACGTCTCTCTGATACAGCGCAACAAACCTTGTGTGACTTCATAACTGCAAGAAACGACCACTGATCCCGACGTGATTTGAACACGCAACCTTCTGATCTGGAGTCTGACGCGCTACCGTTGCGCCACAAGATCTAACGCATGCAATTTGGCACCTGTTCTGGCTGTGTAGACCCAGGCTGATTGGATCATCCCAACAAACCATTTACAGCAGACGACTCCTAAGACGCACGTTGTCCCTTTTGTACACGTTTCATGCTTACATATGCAGAGAAATATAGAAATTCTTTCTGGATTGCTTCAAAAATTGGGGGGCTTGCGACTCCACTCTTTTATTATGGGAAAAGTGGTGGACTACTGCAGATGGAACAGTGGAAGGAAATTGATTTCTGACACATCACTGTATATTCTCAATTTTTTCCTCAGCGACGCAAAGAGGGAAGGAACAATCTTTAACGCCAAACAGTGCTAATGTGGACAAACATGGGGTGACACATAGATCTGTCTGATTGAGCAGTGCAGCCAGAACAACTGGCTTGCCGACACTCGGGTGGCCCAGGAAAACTGCTCACCAAAATCTCAAGTCACAAAAGGACAACGTTCTGAAAGCAAAATGCCAGTAAGGCCTGAAATTGCCACTCTCTCCACCTCCACAATCCAGGTGCTTAGGCGTGTTGTCCCATATGGTCTAGCGGTTAGGATTCCTGGTTTTCACCCAGGCGGCCCTGGTTCGACTCCCGGTATGGGAAGCCGCTGCCTTTTGCATCTTTTCAAGATTGAAATACTTCACTGCTTTGTGGGGTTGATGTGTTGAGTAAAGTGGGTGAAAAAAATCCTCGCCTCTTCCAATATTTGCCTTTTTTGAGCTCACGCAAATTATAAAGTGGAGGAAACTGATTCATGACAAATTACTGTATTCCCTCATTGGTTACCTCCCCTGTACGAAGAGGGAAAAAATCTTAATGACTCAGTGGTGCTAAAGTGGACATTCACGCGGTGACCTACTGATCTATCTGATTGAGAGGTGAGGTCAAAGGGATTGGCCGGCTCACACTCAGGTTGCCCACAGCACCCATTCTCCGAAAGCTTACGTCTCTCTAGTACAGCGCAACAAACCTTGTGTGACTTCATAACCGCAAGAAACGACCACTGGTCCCGACGTGATTTGAACACGCAACCTTCTGATCTGGAGTCAGACGCGCTACCGTTGCGCCACGAGATCTAATGCATGCAATTTGGCACCAGTTCTGGCTGTGTAGACCCAGGCTGATTGGATCATCCCAACAAACCGTTTACAGCAGACGACTCCTAAGACGCACGTTGTCCCTTTTGTACACGTTTCATGCTTACACATGCAGAGAAATATAGAAATTCTTTCTGGATTGCTTCAAAAATTGGGGGGCTTGCGACTCCACTCTTTTATTATGGGAAAAGTGGTGGACTACTGCAGATGGAACAGTGGAAGGAAATTGATTTCTGACACATCACTGTATATTCTCAATTTTTTCCTCAGCGACGCAAAGAGGGAAGGAACAATCTTTAACGCCAAACAGTGCTAATGTGGACAAACATGGGGTGACACATAGATCTGTCTGATTGAGCAGTGCAGCCAGAACAACTGGCTTGCCGACACTCGGGTGGCCCAAGATAACTGCTCACCAAAATCTCAAGTCACAAAAGGACAACGTTCTGAAAGCAAAATGCCAGTAAGGCCTGAAATTGCCACTCTCTCCACCTCCACAACCCAGGTGCTTAGGCGTGTTGTCCCATATGGTCTAGCGGTTAGGATTCCTGGTTTTCACCCAGGCG
>NC_133345.1:14604857-14612357 GCF_030506205.2 Paramisgurnus dabryanus
CTGAAATTGCCACTATCTCCACCTCCACAACCCAGCTGCTTAGGCCTGTTGTCCCATATGGTCTAGCGGTTAGGATTCCTGGTTTTCACCCAGGCGGCACGGGTTCGACTCCCTGTATGGGAAGCCGCTGCCTTTTGCATCTTTTCAAGATTGAAATACTTCACTGCTTTGTGGGGTTGATGTGTTGAGTAAAGTGGGTGAAAAAATTCCTCGCCTCTTCCAATATTTGCCTTTTTTGAGCTCACGCAAATTATAAAGTGGAGGAAACTGATTCATGACAAATTACTGTATTCCCTCATTGGTTACCTCCCCTGTACGAAGAGGGAAAAAATCTTAATGACTCAGTGGTGCTAAAGTGGACATTCACGCGGTGACCTACTGATCTATCTGATTGAGAAGTGAGGTCAAAGGGATTGGCCGGCTCACACTCAGGTTGCCCACAGCACCCATTCTCCAAAAGCTTACGTCTCTCTAGTACAGCGCAACAAACCTTGTGTGACTTCATAACTGCAAGAAACGACCACTGATCCCGACATGATTTGAACACGCAACCTTCTGATCTGGAGTCAGACGCGCTACCGTTGCGCCACGAGATCTAACGCACACAATTTGGCACCTGTTCTGGCTGTGTAGACCCAGGCTGATTGGATCATCCCAACAAACCGTTTACAGCAGACGACTCCTAAGACGCACGTTGTCCCTTTTGTACACGTTTCATGCTTACACATGCAGAGAAATATAGAAATTCTTTCTGGATTGCTTCAAAAATTGGGGGGCTTGCGACTCCACTCTTTTATTATGGGAAAAGTGGTGGACTACTGCAGATGGAACAGTGGAAGGAAATTGATTTCTGACACATCACTGTATATTCTCAATTTTTTCCTCAGCGACGCAAAGAGGGAAGGAACAATCTTTAACGCCAAACAGTGCTAATGTGGACAAACATGGGGTGACACATAGATCTGTCTGATTGAGCAGTGCAGCCAGAACAACTGGCTTGCCGACACTCGGGTGGCCCAGGATAACTGCTCACCAAAATCTCAAGTCACAAAAGGACAACGTTCTGAAAACAAAATGCCAGTAAGGCCTGAAATTGCCACTATCTCCACCTCCACAACCCAGCTGCTTAGGCCTGTTGTCCCATATGGTCTAGCGGTTAGGATTCCTGGTTTTCACCCAGGCGGCACGGGTTCGACTCCCTGTATGGGAAGCCGCTGACTTTTGCATCTTTTCAAGATTGAAATACTTCACTGCTTTGTGGGGTTGATGTGTTGAGTAAAGTGGGTGAAAAAATTCCTCGCCTCTTCCAATATTTGCCTTTTTTGAGCTCACGCAAATTATAAAGTGGAGGAAACTGATTCATGACAAATTACTGTATTCCCTCATTGGTTACCTCCCCTGTACGAAGAGGGAAAAAATCTTAATGACTCAGTGGTGCTAAAGTGGACATTCACGCGGTGACCTACTGATCTATCTGATTGAGAAGTGAGGTCAAAGGGATTGGCCGGCTCACACTCAGGTTGCCCACAGCACCCATTCTCCAAAAGCTTATGTCTCTCTAGTACAGCGCAACAAACCTTGTGTGACTTCATAACTGCAAGAAACGACCACTGATCCCGACGTGATTTGAACACGCAACCTTCTGATCTGGAGTCAGACGCGCTACCGTTGCGCCACGAGACCTAACGCACGCAGTTTGGCACCTGTTCTGGCTGTGTAGACCCAGGCTGATTGGATCATCCCAACAAACCGTTTACAGCACACGACTCCTAAGATGCAAGTTGTCCCTTTTGTACACGTTTCATGCTTACACATGCAGAGAAATATAGAAATTCTTTCTGGATTGCTTCAAAAATTGGGGGGCTTGCGACTCCACTCTTTTATTATGGGAAAAGTGGTGGACTACTGCAGATGGAACAGTGGAAGGAAATTGATTTCTGACACATCACTGTATATTCTCAATTTTTTCCTCAGCGACGCAAAGAGGAAAGGAACAATCTTTAACGCCAAACAGTGCTAATGTGGACAAACATGGGGTGACACATAGATCTGTCTGATTGAGCAGTGCAGCCAGAACAACTGGCTTGCCGACACTCGGGTGGCCCAGGATAACTGCTCACCAAAATCTCAAGTCACAAAAGGACAACGTTCTGAAAGCAAAATGCCAGTAAGGCCTGAAATTGCCACTCTCTCCACCTCCACAACCCAGCTGCTTAGGCTTGTTGTCCCATATGGTCTAGCGGTTAGGATTCCTGGTTTTCACCCAGGCGGCCCGGGTTCGACTCCCGGTATGGGAAGCCGCTGCCTTTTGCATCTATTCAAGATTGAAATACTTCACTGCTTTGTGGGGTTGATGTGTTGAGTAAAGTGGGTGAAAAAATTCCTCGCCTCTTCCAATATTTGCCTTTTTTGAGCTCACGCAAATTATAAAGTGGAGGAAACTGATTCATGACAAATTACTGTATTCCCTCATTGGTTACCTCCCCTGTACGAAGAGGGAAAAAATCTTAATGACTCAGTGGTGCTAAAGTGGACATTCACGCGGTGACCTACTGATCTATCTGATTGAGAAGTGAGGTCAAAGGGATTGGCCGGCTCACACTCAGGTTGCCCACAGCACCCATTCTCCAAAAGCTTACGTCTCTCTAGTACAGCGCAACAAACCTTGTGTGACTTCATAACTGCAAGAAACGACTACTGATCCCGACGTGATTTGAACACGGAACCTTCTGATCTGGAGTCAGACGCGCTACCGTTGCGCCACAAGATCTAACGCACGCAATTTGGCACCTGTTCTGGCTGTGTAGACCCAGGCTGATTGGATCATCCCAACAAACCGTTTACAGCAGACGACTCCTAAGACGCACGTTGTCCCTTTTGTACACGTTTCATGCTTACATATGCAGAGAAATATAGAAATTCTTTCTGGATTGCTTCAAAAATTGGGGGGCTTGCGACTCCACTCTTTTATTATGGGAAAAGTGGTGGACTACTGCAGATGGAACAGTGGAAGGAAATTGATTTCTGACACATCACTGTATATTCTCAATTTTTTCCTCAGCGACGCAAAGAGGGAAGGAACAATCTTTAACGCCAAACAGTGCTAATGTGGACAAACATGGGGTGACACATAGATCTGTCTGATTGAGCAGTGCAGCCAGAACAACTGGCTTGCCGACACTCGGGTGGCCCAGGATAACTGCTCACCAAAATCTCAAGTCACAAAAGGACAACGTTCTGAAAGCAAAATGCCAGTAAGGCCTGAAATTGCCACTCTCTCCACCTCCACAACCCAGCTGCTTAGGCTTGTTGTCCCATATGGTCTAGCGGTTAGGATTCCTGGTTTTCACCCAGGCGGCCCGGGTTCGACTCCCGGTATGGGAAGCCGCTACCTTTTGCATCTTTTCAAGATTGAAATACTTCACTGCTTTGTGGGGTTGATGTGTTGAGTAAAGTGGGTGAAAAAATTCCTCGCCTCTTCCAATATTTGCCTTTTTTGAGCTCACGCAAATTATAAAGTGGAGGAAACTGATTCATGACAAATTACTGTATTCCCTCATTGGTTACCTCCCCTGTACGAAGAGGGAAAAAATCTTAATGACTCAGTGGTGCTAAAGTGGACATTCACGCGGTGACCTACTGATCTATCTGATTGAGAAGTGAGGTCAAAGGGATTGGCCGGCTCACACTCAGGTTGCCCACAGCACCCATTCTCCAAAAGCTTACGTCTCTCTAGTACAGCGCAACAAACCTTGTGTGACTTCATAACTGCAAGAAACGACCACTGATCCCGACATGATTTGAACACGCAACCTTCTGATCTGGAGTCAGACGCGCTACCGTTGCGCCACGAGATCTAACGCACACAATTTGGCACCTGTTCTGGCTGTGTAGACCCAGGCTGATTGGATCATCCCAACAAACCGTTTACAGCAGACGACTCCTAAGACGCACGTTGTCCCTTTTGTACACGTTTCATGCTTACACATGCAGAGAAATATAGAAATTCTTTCTGGATTGCTTCAAAAATTGGGGGGCTTGCGACTCCACTCTTTTATTATGGGAAAAGTGGTGGACTACTGCAGATGGAACAGTGGAAGGAAATTGATTTCTGACACATCACTGTATATTCTCAATTTTTTCCTCAGCGACGCAAAGAGGGAAGGAACAATCTTTAACGCCAAACAGTGCTAATGTGGACAAACATGGGGTGACACATAGATCTGTCTGATTGAGCAGTGCAGCCAGAACAACTGGCTTGCCGACACTCGGGTGGCCCAGGATAACTGCTCACCAAAATCTCAAGTCACAAAAGGACAACGTTCTGAAAACAAAATGCCAGTAAGGCCTGAAATTGCCACTATCTCCACCTCCACAACCCAGCTGCTTAGGCCTGTTGTCCCATATGGTCTAGCGGTTAGGATTCCTGGTTTTCACCCAGGCGGCACGGGTTCGACTCCCTGTATGGGAAGCCGCTGCCTTTTGCATCTTTTCAAGATTGAAATACTTCACTGCTTTGTGGGGTTGATGTGTTGAGTAAAGTGGGTGAAAAAATTCCTCGCCTCTTCCAATATTTGCCTTTTTTGAGCTCACGCAAATTATAAAGTGGAGGAAACTGATTCATGACAAATTACTGTATTCCCTCATTGGTTACCTCCCCTGTACGAAGAGGGAAAAAATCTTAATGACTCAGTGGTGCTAAAGTGGACATTCACGCGGTGACCTACTGATCTATCTGATTGAGAAGTGAGGTCAAAGGGATTGGCCGGCTCACACTCAGGTTGCCCACAGCACCCATTCTCCAAAAGCTTATGTCTCTCTAGTACAGCGCAACAAACCTTGTGTGACTTCATAACTGCAAGAAACGACCACTGATCCCGACGTGATTTGAACACGCAACCTTCTGATCTGGAGTCAGACGCGCTACCGTTGCGCCACGAGACCTAACGCACGCAGTTTGGCACCTGTTCTGGCTGTGTAGACCCAGGCTGATTGGATCATCCCAACAAACCGTTTACAGCACACGACTCCTAAGATGCAAGTTGTCCCTTTTGTACACGTTTCATGCTTACACATGCAGAGAAATATAGAAATTCTTTCTGGATTGCTTCAAAAATTGGGGGGCTTGCGACTCCACTCTTTTATTATGGGAAAAGTGGTGGACTACTGCAGATGGAACAGTGGAAGGAAATTGATTTCTGACACATCACTGTATATTCTCAATTTTTTCCTCAGCGACGCAAAGAGGGAAGGAACGATCTTTAACGCCAAACAGTGCTAATGTGGACAAACATGGGGTGACACATAGATCTGTCTGATTGAGCAGTGCAGCCAGAACAACTGGCTTGCCGACACTCGGGTGGCCCAGGATAACTGCTCACCAAAATCTCAAGTCACAAAAGGACAACGTTCTGAAAGCAAAATGCCAGTAAGGCCTGAAATTGCCACTCTCTCCACCTCCACAATCCAGGTGCTTAGGCGTGTTGTCCCATATGGTCTAGCGGTTAGGATTCCTGGTTTTCACCCAGGCGGCCCGGGTTCGACTCCCGGTATGGGAAGCCGCTGCCTTTTGCATCTCTTCAAGATTGAAATACATCACTGCTTTGTGGGGTTGATGTGTTGAGTAAAGTGGGTGAAAAAATTCCTCGCCTCTTCCAATATTTGCCTTTTTTGAGCTCACGCAAATTATAAAGTGGAGGAAACTGATTCATGACAAATTACTGTATTCCCTCATTGGTTACCTCCCCTGTACGAAGAGGGAAAAAATCTTAATGACTCAGTGGTGCTAAAGTGGACATTCACGCGGTGACCTACTGATCTATCTGATTGAGAAGTGAGGTCAAAGGGATTGGCCGGCTCACACTCAGGTTGCCCACAGCACCCATTCTCCAAAAGCTTACGTCTCTCTAGTACAGCGCAACAAACCTTGTGTGACTTCATAACTGCAAGAAACGACCACTGATCCCGACATGATTTGAACACGCAACCTTCTGATCTGGAGTCAGACGCGCTACCGTTGCGCCACGAGATCTAACGCACACAATTTGGCACCTGTTCTGGCTGTGTAGACCCAGGCTGATTGGATCATCCCAACAAACCGTTTACAGCAGACGACTCCTAAGACGCACGTTGTCCCTTTTGTACACGTTTCATGCTTACACATGCAGAGAAATATAGAAATTCTTTCTGGATTGCTTCAAAAATTGGGGGGCTTGCGACTCCACTCTTTTATTATGGGAAAAGTGGTGGACTACTGCAGATGGAACAGTGGAAGGAAATTGATTTCTGACACATCACTGTATATTCTCAATTTTTTCCTCAGCGACGCAAAGAGGGAAGGAACAATCTTTAACGCCAAACAGTGCTAATGTGGACAAACATGGGGTGACACATAGATCTGTCTGATTGAGCAGTGCAGCCAGAACAACTGGCTTGCCGACACTCGGGTGGCCCAGGATAACTGCTCACCAAAATCTCAAGTCACAAAAGGACAACGTTCTGAAAACAAAATGCCAGTAAGGCCTGAAATTGCCACTATCTCCACCTCCACAACCCAGCTGCTTAGGCCTGTTGTCCCATATGGTCTAGCGGTTAGGATTCCTGGTTTTCACCCAGGCGGCACGGGTTCGACTCCCTGTATGGGAAGCCGCTGCCTTTTGCATCTTTTCAAGATTGAAATACTTCACTGCTTTGTGGGGTTGATGTGTTGAGTAAAGTGGGTGAAAAAATTCCTCGCCTCTTCCAATATTTGCCTTTTTTGAGCTCACGCAAATTATAAAGTGGAGGAAACTGATTCATGACAAATTACTGTATTCCCTCATTGGTTACCTCCCCTGTACGAAGAGGGAAAAAATCTTAATGACTCAGTGGTGCTAAAGTGGACATTCACGCGGTGACCTACTGATCTATCTGATTGAGAAGTGAGGTCAAAGGGATTGGCCGGCTCACACTCAGGTTGCCCACAGCACCCATTCTCCAAAAGCTTATGTCTCTCTAGTACAGCGCAACAAACCTTGTGTGACTTCATAACTGCAAGAAACGACCACTGATCCCGACGTGATTTGAACACGCAACCTTCTGATCTGGAGTCAGACGCGCTACCGTTGCGCCACGAGACCTAACGCACGCAGTTTGGCACCTGTTCTGGCTGTGTAGACCCAGGCTGATTGGATCATCCCAACAAACCGTTTACAGCACACGACTCCTAAGATGCAAGTTGTCCCTTTTGTACACGTTTCATGCTTACACATGCAGAGAAATATAGAAATTCTTTCTGGATTGCTTCAAAAATTGGGGGGCTTGCGACTCCACTCTTTTATTATGGGAAAAGTGGTGGACTACTGCAGATGGAACAGTGGAAGGAAATTGATTTCTGACACATCACTGTATATTCTCAATTTTTTCCTCAGCGACGCAAAGAGGGAAGGAACGATCTTTAACGCCAAACAGTGCTAATGTGGACAAACATGGGGTGACACATAGATCTGTCTGATTGAGCAG
>NC_133345.1:14632357-14639857 GCF_030506205.2 Paramisgurnus dabryanus
TAATGACTCAGTGGTGCTAAAGTGGACATTCACTCGGTGACCTACTGATCTATCTGATTGAGTAGTGAGGTCAAAGGGATTGGCCGGCTCACACTCAGGTTGCCCACAGCACCCATTCTCCAAAAGCTTACGTCTCTCTAGTACAGCGCAACAAACCTTGTGACTTCATAACTGCAAGAAACGACCACTGATCCCGACGTGATTTGAACACGCAACCTTCTGATCTGGAGTCAGACGCGCTACCGTTGCGCCACGAGATCTAATGCATGCAATTTGGCACCTGTTCTGGCTGTGTAGACCCAGGCTGATTGGATCATCCCAACAAACCGTTTACAGCAGACGACTCCTAAGATGCAATTGTCCCTTTTGTACACGTTTCATGCTTACACATGCAGAGAAATATAGAAATTCTTTCTTGATTGCTTCAAAAATTGGGGGGCTTGCGACTCCACTCTTTTATTATGGGAAAAATGGTGGAATACTGCAGATGGAACAGTGGAAGGAAATTGATTTCTGACACATCACTTTATATTCTCAATTTTTTCCTCAGCGACGCAAAGAGAGAAGGAACAATCTTTAACGCCAAACAGTGCTAATGTGGACAAACATGGGGTGACACATAGATCTGTCTGATTGAGCAGTGCAGCCAGAACAACTGGCTTGCCGACACTCGGGTGGCCCAGGATAACTGCTCACCAAAATCTCAAGTCACAAAAGGACAACGTTCTGAAAGCAAAATGCCAGTAAGGCCTGAAATTGCCACTCTCTCCACCTCCACAACCCAGCTGCTTAGGCGTGTTGTCCCATATGGTCTAGCGGTTAGGATTCCTGGTTTTCACCCAGGCGGCCCGGGTTCGACTCCCGGTATGGGAAGCCGCTGCCTTTTGCATCTTTTCAAGATTGAAATACTTCACTGCTTTGTGGGGTTGATGTGTTGAGTAAAGTGGGTGAAAAAATTCCTCGCCTCTTCCAATATTTGCCTTTTTTGAGCTCACGCAAATTATAAAGTGGAAGAAACTGATTCATGACAAATTACTGTATTCCCTTATTGGTTACCTCCCCTGTACGAAGAGGGAAAAAATCCTAATGACTCAGTGGTGCTAAAGTGGACATTCACTCGGTGACCTACTGATCTATCTGATTGAGTAGTGAGGTCAAAGGGATTGGAGGCTCACACTCAGGTTGCCCACAGCACCCATTCTCCAAAAGCTTACGTCTCTCTAGTACAGCGCAACAAACCTTGTGTGACTTCATAACGGCAAGAAACAACCACTGATCCCGACGTGATTTGAACACGCAACCTTCTGATCTGTAGTCAGACGCGCTACCATTGCGCCACGAGATCTAACGCACGCAGTTTGGCACCTGTTCTGGCTGTGTAGACCCAGGCTGATTGGATCATCCCAACAAACCGTTTAGAGCAGACGACTCCTAAGACGCACGTTGTCCCTTTTGTACACGTTTCATGCTTACACATGCAGAGAAATATAGAAATTCTTTCTGGATTGCTTCAAAAATTGGGGGGCTTGCGACTCCACTCTTTTATTATGGGAAAAGTGCTGGACTACTGCAGATGGAACAGTGGAAGGAAATTGATTTCTGACACATCACTGTATATTCTCAATTTTTTCCTCAGCGACGCAAAGAGGGAAGGAACAATCTTTAACGCCAAACAGTGCTAATGTGGACAAACATGGGGTGACACATAGATCTGTCTGATTGAGCAGTGCAGCCAGAACAACTGGCTTGCCGACACTCGGGTGGCCCAGGATAACTGCTCACCAAAATCTCAAGTCACAAAAGGACAACGTTCTGAAAGCAAAATGCCAGTAAGGCCTGAAATTGCCACTCTCTCCACCTCCACAACCCAGGTGCTTAGGCGTGTTGTCCCATATGGTCTAGCGGTTAGGATTCCTGGTTTTCACCCAGGCGGCCCGGGTTCGACTCCCGGTACGGGAAGCCGCTGCCTTTTGCATCTTTTCAAGATTGAAATACTTCACTGCTTTGTGGGGTTGATGTGTTGAGTAAAGTGGGTGAAAAAATTCCTTGCCTCTTCCAATATTTGCCTTTTTTGAGCTCACGCAAATTATAAAGTGGAGGAAACTGATTCATGACAAATTACTGTATTTCCTCATTGGTTACCTCCCCTGTAAGAAGAGCGAAAAAATCTTAATGACTCAGTGGTGCTAAAGTGGACATTCACTCGGTGACCTACTGATCTATCTGATTGAGTAGTGAGGTCAAAGGGATTGGCCGGCTCACACTCAGGTTGCCCACAGCACCCATTCTCCAAAAGCTTACGTCTCTCTAGTACAGCGCAACAAACCTTGTGACTTCATAACTGCAAGAAACGACCACTGATCCCGACGTGATTTGAACACGCAACCTTCTGATCTGGAGTCAGACGCGCTACCGTTGCGCCACGAGATCTAACGCATGCAACTTGGCACCTGTTCTGGCTGTGTAGACCCAGGATGATTAGATCATCCCAACAAACCGTTTACAGCAGACGACTCCTAAGATGCAAGTTGTCCCTTTTGTACACGTTTCATGCTTACACATGCAGAGAAATATAGAAATTCTTTCTGGATTGCTTCAAAAATTGGGGGGCTTGCGACTCCACTCTTTTATTATGGGAAAAGTGGTGGACTACTGCAGATGGAACAGTGGAAGGAAATTGATTTCTGACACATCACTGTATATTCTCAATTTTTTCCTCAGCGACGCAAAGAGGGAAGGAACAATCTTTAACGCCAAACAGTGCTAATGTGGACAAACATGGGGTGACACATAGATCTGTCTGATTGAGCAGTGCAGCCAGAACAACTGGCTTGCCGACACTCGGGTGGCCCAGGATAACTGCTCACCAAAATCTCAAGTCACAAAAGGACAACGTTCTGAAAGCAAAATGCCAGTAAGGCCTGAAATTGCCACTCTCTCCACCTCCACAACCCAGCTGCTTAGGCGTGTTGTCCCATATGGTCTAGCGGTTAGGATTCCTGGTTTTCACCCAGGCGGCCCGGGTTCGACTCCCGGTATGGGAAGCCGCTGCCTTTTGCATCTCTTCAAGATTGAAATACTTCACTGCTTTGTGGGGTTGATGTGTTGAGTAAAGTGGGTGAAAAAATTCCTCGCCTCTTCCAATATTTGCCTTTTTTGAGCTCACGCAAATTATAAAGTGGAGGAAACTGATTCATGACAAATTACTGTATTCCCTCATTGGTTACCTCCCCTGTACGAAGAGGGAAAAAATCTTAATGACTCAGTGGTGCTAAAGTGGACATTCACGCGGTGACCTACTGATCTATGTGATTGAGAAGTGAGGTCAAAGGGATTGGCTGGCTCACACTCAGGTTGCCCACAGCACCCATTCTCCAAAAGGTTACGTCTCTCTAGTACAGCGCAACAAACCTTGTGTGACTTCATAACTGCAAGAAACGACCACTGATCCCGACGTGATTTGAACACGCAACCTTCTGATCTGGAGTCAGACGCGCTACCGTTGCGCCACGAGATCTAACGCACGCCATTTGGCACCTGTTCTGGCTGTGTAGACCCAGGCTGATTGGATCATCCCAACAAACAGTTTACAGCAGACGACTCCTAAGACGCATGTTGTCCCTTTTGTACACGTTTCATGCTTACACATGCAGAGAAATATAGAAATTCTTTCTGGATTTCTTCAAAAATTGGGGGGCTTGCGACTCCACTCTTTTATTATGGGAAAAGTGGTGGACTACTGCAGATGGATCAGTGGAAGGAAATTGATTTCTGACACATCACTGTATATTCTCAATTTTTTCCTCAGCGACGCAAAGAGGGAAGGAACAATCTTTAACGCCAAACAGTGCTAATGTGGACAAACATGGGGTGACACATAGATCTGTCTGATAGAGCAGTGCAGCCAGAACAACTGGCTTGCCGACACTCGGGTGGCCCAGGATAACTGCT
Organism: Paramisgurnus dabryanus; assembly: GCF_030506205.2. Lineage (NCBI taxonomy): Eukaryota > Metazoa > Chordata > Actinopteri > Cypriniformes > Cobitidae > Paramisgurnus > Paramisgurnus dabryanus. Next base: position 14,636,309 of record NC_133345.1, read on the forward strand.
CACCAAAATCTCAAGTCACAAAAGGACAACGTTCTAAAAGCAAAATGCCAGTAAGGCCTGAAATTGCCACTCTCTCCACCTCCACAACCCAGCTGCTTAGGCATGTTGTCCCATATGGTCTAGCGGTTAGGATTCCTGGTTTTCACCCAGGCGGCCCGGGTTCGACTCCCGGTCTGGGAAGCCGCTGCCTTTTGCATCTTTTCAAGATTGAAATACTTCACTGCTTTGTGGGGTTGATGTGTTGAGTAAAGTGGGTGAAAAAATTCCTCGCCTCTTCCAATATTTGCCTTTTTTGAGCTCACGCAAATTATAAAGTGGAGGAAACTGATTCATGACAAATTACTGTATTTCCTCATTGGTTACCTCCCCTGTACGAAGAGGGAAAAAATCTTAATGACTCAGTGGTGCTAAAGTGGACATTCACTCGGTGACCTACTGATCTATCTGATTGAGTAGTGAGGTCAAAGGGATTGGCCGGCTCACACTCAGGTTGCCCACAGCACCCATTCTCCAAAAGCTTACGTCTCTCTAGTACAGCGCAACAAACCTTGTGACTTCATAACTGCAAGAAACGACCACTGATCCCGACGTGATTTGAACACGCAACCTTCTGATCTGGAGTCAGACGCGCTACCGTTGCGCCACGAGATCTAATGCATGCAATTTGGCACCTGTTCTGGCTGTGTAGACCCAGGCTGATTGGATCATCCCAACAAACCGTTTACAGCAGACGACTCCTAAGATGCAATTGTCCCTTTTGTACACGTTTCATGCTTACACATGCAGAGAAATATAGAAATTCTTTCTTGATTGCTTCAAAAATTGGGGGGCTTGCGACTCCACTCTTTTATTATGGGAAAAATGGTGGAATACTGCAGATGGAACAGTGGAAGGAAATTGATTTCTGACACATCACTTTATATTCTCAATTTTTTCCTCAGCGACGCAAAGAGAGAAGGAACAATCTTTAACGCCAAACAGTGCTAATGTGGACAAACATGGGGTGACACATAGATCTGTCTGATTGAGCAGTGCAGCCAGAACAACTGGCTTGCCGACACTCGGGTGGCCCAGGATAACTGCTCACCAAAATCTCAAGTCACAAAAGGACAACGTTCTGAAAGCAAAATGCCAGTAAGGCCTGAAATTGCCACTCTCTCCACCTCCACAACCCAGCTGCTTAGGCGTGTTGTCCCATATGGTCTAGCGGTTAGGATTCCTGGTTTTCACCCAGGCGGCCCGGGTTCGACTCCCGGTATGGGAAGCCGCTGCCTTTTGCATCTTTTCAAGATTGAAATACTTCACTGCTTTGTGGGGTTGATGTGTTGAGTAAAGTGGGTGAAAAAATTCCTCGCCTCTTCCAATATTTGCCTTTTTTGAGCTCACGCAAATTATAAAGTGGAAGAAACTGATTCATGACAAATTACTGTATTCCCTTATTGGTTACCTCCCCTGTACGAAGAGGGAAAAAATCCTAATGACTCAGTGGTGCTAAAGTGGACATTCACTCGGTGACCTACTGATCTATCTGATTGAGTAGTGAGGTCAAAGGGATTGGAGGCTCACACTCAGGTTGCCCACAGCACCCATTCTCCAAAAGCTTACGTCTCTCTAGTACAGCGCAACAAACCTTGTGTGACTTCATAACGGCAAGAAACAACCACTGATCCCGACGTGATTTGAACACGCAACCTTCTGATCTGTAGTCAGACGCGCTACCATTGCGCCACGAGATCTAACGCACGCAGTTTGGCACCTGTTCTGGCTGTGTAGACCCAGGCTGATTGGATCATCCCAACAAACCGTTTAGAGCAGACGACTCCTAAGACGCACGTTGTCCCTTTTGTACACGTTTCATGCTTACACATGCAGAGAAATATAGAAATTCTTTCTGGATTGCTTCAAAAATTGGGGGGCTTGCGACTCCACTCTTTTATTATGGGAAAAGTGCTGGACTACTGCAGATGGAACAGTGGAAGGAAATTGATTTCTGACACATCACTGTATATTCTCAATTTTTTCCTCAGCGACGCAAAGAGGGAAGGAACAATCTTTAACGCCAAACAGTGCTAATGTGGACAAACATGGGGTGACACATAGATCTGTCTGATTGAGCAGTGCAGCCAGAACAACTGGCTTGCCGACACTCGGGTGGCCCAGGATAACTGCTCACCAAAATCTCAAGTCACAAAAGGACAACGTTCTGAAAGCAAAATGCCAGTAAGGCCTGAAATTGCCACTCTCTCCACCTCCACAACCCAGGTGCTTAGGCGTGTTGTCCCATATGGTCTAGCGGTTAGGATTCCTGGTTTTCACCCAGGCGGCCCGGGTTCGACTCCCGGTACGGGAAGCCGCTGCCTTTTGCATCTTTTCAAGATTGAAATACTTCACTGCTTTGTGGGGTTGATGTGTTGAGTAAAGTGGGTGAAAAAATTCCTTGCCTCTTCCAATATTTGCCTTTTTTGAGCTCACGCAAATTATAAAGTGGAGGAAACTGATTCATGACAAATTACTGTATTTCCTCATTGGTTACCTCCCCTGTAAGAAGAGCGAAAAAATCTTAATGACTCAGTGGTGCTAAAGTGGACATTCACTCGGTGACCTACTGATCTATCTGATTGAGTAGTGAGGTCAAAGGGATTGGCCGGCTCACACTCAGGTTGCCCACAGCACCCATTCTCCAAAAGCTTACGTCTCTCTAGTACAGCGCAACAAACCTTGTGACTTCATAACTGCAAGAAACGACCACTGATCCCGACGTGATTTGAACACGCAACCTTCTGATCTGGAGTCAGACGCGCTACCGTTGCGCCACGAGATCTAACGCATGCAACTTGGCACCTGTTCTGGCTGTGTAGACCCAGGATGATTAGATCATCCCAACAAACCGTTTACAGCAGACGACTCCTAAGATGCAAGTTGTCCCTTTTGTACACGTTTCATGCTTACACATGCAGAGAAATATAGAAATTCTTTCTGGATTGCTTCAAAAATTGGGGGGCTTGCGACTCCACTCTTTTATTATGGGAAAAGTGGTGGACTACTGCAGATGGAACAGTGGAAGGAAATTGATTTCTGACACATCACTGTATATTCTCAATTTTTTCCTCAGCGACGCAAAGAGGGAAGGAACAATCTTTAACGCCAAACAGTGCTAATGTGGACAAACATGGGGTGACACATAGATCTGTCTGATTGAGCAGTGCAGCCAGAACAACTGGCTTGCCGACACTCGGGTGGCCCAGGATAACTGCTCACCAAAATCTCAAGTCACAAAAGGACAACGTTCTGAAAGCAAAATGCCAGTAAGGCCTGAAATTGCCACTCTCTCCACCTCCACAACCCAGCTGCTTAGGCGTGTTGTCCCATATGGTCTAGCGGTTAGGATTCCTGGTTTTCACCCAGGCGGCCCGGGTTCGACTCCCGGTATGGGAAGCCGCTGCCTTTTGCATCTCTTCAAGATTGAAATACTTCACTGCTTTGTGGGGTTGATGTGTTGAGTAAAGTGGGTGAAAAAATTCCTCGCCTCTTCCAATATTTGCCTTTTTT
>NC_133345.1:14677357-14679857 GCF_030506205.2 Paramisgurnus dabryanus
CTCAGGTTGCCCACAGCACCCATTCTCCAAAAGCTTACGTCTCTCTAGTACAGCGCAACAAACCTTGTGACTTCATAACTGCAAGAAACGACCACTGATCCCGACGTGATTTGAACACGCAACCTTCTGATCTGGAGTCAGACGCGCTACCGTTGCGCCACAAGATCTAATGCATGCAATTTGGCACCTGTTCTGGCTGTGTAGACCCAGGCTGATTGGATCATCCCAACAAACCGTTTAGAGCAGACGACTCCTAAGACGCACGTTGTCCCTTTTGTACACGTTTCATGCTTACACATGCAGAGAAATATAGAAATTCTTTCTGGATTGCTTCAAAAATTGGGGGGCTTGCGACTCCACTCTTTTATTATGGGAAAAGTGCTGGACTACTGCAGATGGAACAGTGGAAGGAAATTGATTTCTGACACATCACTGTATATTCTCAATTTTTTCCTCAGCGACGCAAAGAGGGAAGGAACAATCTTTAACGCCAAACAGTGCTAATGTGGACAAACATGGGGTGACACATAGATCTGTCTGATTGAGCAGTGCAGCCAGAACAACTGGCTTGCCGACACTCGGGTGGCCCAGGATAACTGCTCACCAAAATCTCAAGTCACAAAAGGACAACGTTCTGAAAGCAAAATGCCAGTAAGGCCTGAAATTGCCACTCTCTCCACCTCCACAATCCAGCTGCTTAGGCGTGTTGTCCCATATGGTCTAGCGGTTAGGATTCCTGGTTTTCACCCAGGCGGCCCGGGTTCGACTCCCGGTATGGGAAGCGGTGCCTTTTGCATCTCTTCAAGATTGAAATACTTCACTGCTTTGTGGGGTTGATGTGTTGAGTAAAGTGGGTGAAAAAATTCCTCGCCTCTTCCAATATTTGCCTTTTTTGAGCTCACGCAAATTATAAAGTGGAGGAAACTGATTCATGACAAATTACTGTATTTCCTCATTGGTTACCTCCCCTGTACGAAGAGGGAAAAAATCTTAATGACTCAGTGGTGCTAAAGTGGACATTCACTCGATGACCTACTGATCTATCTGATTGAGTAGTGAGGTCAAAGGGATTGGCCGGCTCACACTCAGGTTGCCCACAGCACCCATTCTCCAAAAGCGTACGTCTCTCTAGTACAGCGCAACAAACCTTGTGTGACTTCATAACTGCAAGAAACGACCACTGATCCCGACGTGATTTGAACACGCAACCTTCTGATCTGGAGTCAGACGCGCTACCGTTGCGCCACAAGATCTAACGCACGCAACTTGGCACCTGTTCTGGCTGTGTAGACCCAGGCTGATTGGATCATCCCAACAAACCGTTTACAGCAGACGACTCCTAAGACGCACGTTGTCCCTTTTGTACACGTTTCATGCTTACATATGCAGAGAAATATAGAAATTCTTTCTGGATTGCTTCAAAAATTGGGGGGCTTGCGACTACACTCTTTTATTATGGGAAAAGTGGTGGACTACTGCAGATGGAACAGTGGAAGGAAATTGATTTCTGACACATCACTGTATATTCTCAATTTTTTCCTCAGCGACGCAAAGAGGGAAGGAACAATCTTTAACGCCAAACAGTGCTAATGTGGACAAACATGGGGTGACACATAGATCTGTCTGATTGAGCAGTGCAGCCAGAACAACTGGCTTGCCGACACTCGGGTGGCCCAGGATAACTGCTCACCAAAATCTCAAGTCACAAAAGGACAACGTTCTGAAAGCAAAATGCCAGTAATGCCTGAAATTGCCACTCTCTCGACCTCCACAACCCAGCTGCTTAGGCGTGTTGTCCCATATGGTCTAGCGTTTAGGATTCCTGGTTTTCACCCAGGCGGCCCGGGTTCGACTCCCGGTATGGGAAGCCGCTGCCTTTTGCATCTCTTCAAGATTGAAATACTTCACTGCTTTGTGGGGTTGATGTGTTGAGTAAAGTGGGTGAAAAAATTCCTCGCCTCTTCCAATATTTGCCTTTTTTGAGCTCACGCAAATTATAAAGTGGAGGAAACTGATTCATGACAAATTACTGTATTTCCTCATTGGTTACCTCCCCTGTACGAAGAGGGAAAAAATCTTAATGACTCAGTGGTGCTAAAGTGGACATTCACTCGATGACCTACTGATCTATCTGATTGAGTAGTGAGGTCAAAGGGATTGGCCGGCTCACACTCAGGTTGCCCACAGCACCCATTCTCCAAAAGCGTACGTCTCTCTAGTACAGCGCAACAAACCTTGTGTGACTTCATAACTGCAAGAAACGACCACTGATCCCGACGTGATTTGAACACGCAACCTTCTGATCTGGAGTCAGACGCGCTACCGTTGCGCCACAAGATCTAACGCACGCAACTTGGCACCTGTTCTGGCTGTGTAGACCCAGGCTGATTGGATCATCCCAACAAACCGTTTACAGCAGACGACTCCTAAGACGCACGTTGTCCCTTTTGTACACGTTTCATGCTTACATATGCAGAGAAATATAGAAATTCTTTCTGGA
>NC_133345.1:14682357-14684857 GCF_030506205.2 Paramisgurnus dabryanus
TGCCACTCTCTCCACCTCCACAACCCAGCTGCTTAGGCGTGTTGTCCCATATGGTCTAGCGGTTAGGATTCCTGGTTTTCACCCAGGCGGCCCGGGTTCGACTCCCGGTATGGGAAGCCGCTGCCTTTTGCATCTCTTCAAGATTGAAATACTTCACTGCTTTGTGGGGTTGATGTGTTGAGTAAAGTGGGTGAAAAAATTCCTCGCCTCTTCCAATATTTGCCTTTTTTGAGCTCACGCAAATTATAAAGTGGAGGAAACTGATTCATGACAAATTACTGTATTCCCTCATTGGTTACCTCCCCTGTACGAAGAGGGAAAAAATCTTAATGACTCAGTGGTGCTAAAGTGGACATTCACGCGGTGACCTACTGATCTATGTGATTGAGAAGTGAGGTCAAAGGGATTGGCTGGCTCACACTCAGGTTGCCCACAGCACCCATTCTCCAAAAGGTTACGTCTCTCTAGTACAGCGCAACAAACCTTGTGTGACTTCATAACTGCAAGAAACGACCACTGATCCCGACGTGATTTGAACACGCAACCTTCTGATCTGGAGTCAGACGCGCTACTGTTGCGCCACGAGATCTAACGCACGCCATTTGGCACCTGTTCTGGCTGTGTAGACCCAGGCTGATTGGATCATCCCAACAAACAGTTTACAGCAGACGACTCCTAAGACGCACGTTGTCCCTTTTGTACACGTTTCATGCTTACACATGCAGAGAAATATAGAAATTCTTTCTGGATTTCTTCAAAAATTGGGGGGCTTGCGACTCCACTCTTTTATTATGGGAAAAGTGGTGGACTACTGCAGATGGAACAGTGGAAGGAAATTGATTTCTGACACATCACTGTATATTCTCAATTTTTTCCTTAGCGACGCAAAGAGGGAAGGAACAATCTTTAACGCCAAACAGTGCTAATGTGGACAAACATGGGGTGACACATAGATCTGTCTGATTGAGCAGTGCAGCCAGAACAACTGGCTTGCCGACACTCGGGTGGCCCAGGATAACTGCTCACCAAAATCTCAAGTCACAAAAGGACAACGTTCTAAAAGCAAAATGCCAGTAAGGCCTGAAATTGCCACTCTCTCCACCTCCACAACCCAGCTGCTTAGGCGTGTTGTCTAGGGCTGGGACAACGCGTCGACGTAATCGACGACGTCGACGCAAAAAATACGTCGACGCAAAATATGCGCGTCGATTCGTCAGACCCAAAAAGGCGGCGCAGTAGTAGCAACGCAATTGGCTTCAGTCCACGCCGGTTTCACACAGCAAGGGTGAGCAGTGCCTGCGGCCGCGCGGCGCGTGGTTTTAACAGCGCCAATGTTCACAAGCATGCACCCCGCCGCATGAGCAGCGCGAGCTCGCGGCTCGAAACGGATATAAACGGAGGTCGGAGCCAGCTGCAAATACTTGGGCGGCTCTGTAGCAACAGTGCTGCAATCGTTTCTGCGTGGTTCTGCTGCGCTGCTCACGCTCAATTAAAGTGAAAGTGCTTTGTTTATGGTCTAAATGCTCGTGGATTTACGCGAAAAAGTGTCATTTTACCGTAAAATCATGAATGTGATGCCAAGTGTGTTTTAAACAGTCATTTGAGCAATTTAACAGAAAGCAATGAAATATGTCACTGTTGCCAGAAGACTGCGCTTTCATTCACTCTCTGTCCAGCAGTAAATGAGTCCTCATCTATCTTAATAAACTTAAGAGAAAGAGATTTAATAATATATGTGCTTCTTAAAATAATTGTGTTTATATCTGTCATTAAATGGACAGAAAAACAATGTGTATTAAACAAATCTAGTTATAAAAATTACACAGACCATAAAAAGGCACATTGAAGAGGTTTTGCTCATAAATGCATGTAAAATAAAGTAATTTGAACTTAAGATTTTTATACGGTTACTTAACTGCACAGTATGTACAGTACAAATGCTTTTTTGAATGCTACCTCTGTCTAAGAATGCATTATTTTGCACTTGTATAGTCTTTTTTTATTTTAAATTTTAAGAGCAATAAAGATATATTGAAATGTTTACATTCAGATATGTAAATCAACATGTATAACATGCTATTAGTTAATTAATGGGGAGATAATCGAGAATCGAATCGAATCGAAGTCGAATCGGACTGACAAAATGAATCGTTAGATTAATCGATGCATCGAAAAAATAATCGCTAGATTAATCGTTAAAAAAATAATCGTTTATCCCAGCCCTAGTGTTGTCCCATATGGTCTAGCGGTTAGGATTCCTGGTTTTCACCCAGGCGGCCCGGGTTTGACTCCCGGTATGGGAAGCCGCTGCCTTTTGCATCTTTTCAAGATTGAAATACTTCACTGCTTTGTGGGGTTGATGTGTTGAGTAAAGTGGGTGAAAAAATTCCTCGCCTCTTCCAATATTTGCCTTTTTTGAGCTCACGCAAATTATAAAGTGGAGGAAACTGATTCATGACAAATTACTGTATTTCCTCATTGGTTACCTCCCCTGTAAGAA
>NC_133345.1:14692357-14694857 GCF_030506205.2 Paramisgurnus dabryanus
AATTATAAAGTGGAGGAAACTGATTCATGACAAATTACTGTATTCCCTCATTGGTTACCTCCCCTGTACGAAGAGGGAAAAAATCTTAATGACTCAGTGGTGCTAAAGTGGACATTCACGCGGTGACCTACTGATCTATGTGATTGAGAAGTGAGGTCAAAGGGATTGGCTGGCTCACACTCAGGTTGCCCACAGCACCCATTCTCCAAAAGGTTACGTCTCTCTAGTACAGCGCAACAAACCTTGTGTGACTTCATAACTGCAAGAAACGACCACTGATCCCGACGTGATTTGAACACGCAACCTTCTGATCTGGAGTCAGACGCGCTACTGTTGCGCCACGAGATGTAACGCACGCCATTTGGCACCTGTTCTGGCTGTGTAGACCCAGGCTGATTGGATCATCCCAACAAACAGTTTACAGCAGACGACTCCTAAGACGCACGTTGTCCCTTTTGTACACGTTTCATGCTTACACATGCAGAGAAATATAGAAATTCTTTCTGGATTTCTTCAAAAATTGGGGGGCTTGCGACTCCACTCTTTTATTATGGGAAAAGTGGTGGACTACTGCAGATGGAACAGTGGAAGGAAATTGATTTCTGACACATCACTGTATATTCTCAATTTTTTCCTTAGCGACGCAAAGAGGGAAGGAACAATCTTTAACGCCAAACAGTGCTAATGTGGACAAACATGGGGTGACACATAGATCTGTCTGATTGAGCAGTGCAGCCAGAACAACTGGCTTGCCGACACTCGGGTGGCCCAGGATAACTGCTCACCAAAATCTCAAGTCACAAAAGGACAACGTTCTAAAAGCAAAATGCCAGTAAGGCCTGAAATTGCCACTCTCTCCACCTCCACAACCCAGCTGCTTAGGCGTGTTGTCTAGGGCTGGGACAACGCGTCGACGTAATCGACGACGTCGACGCAAAAAATACGTCGACGCAAAATATGCGCATCGATTCGTCAGACCCAAAAAGGCGGCGCAGTAGTAGCAACGCAATTGGCTTCAGTCCACGCCGGTTTCACACAGCAAGGGTGAGCAGTGCCTGCGGCCGCGCGGCGCGTGGTTTTAACAGCGCCAATGTTCACAAGCATGCACCCCGCCGCATGAGCAGCGCGAGCTCGCGGCTCGAAACGGATATAAACGGAGGTCGGAGCCAGCTGCAAATACTTGGGCGGCTCTGTAGCAACAGTGCTGCAATCGTTTCTGCGTGGTTCTGCTGCGCTGCTCACGCTCAATTAAAGTGAAAGTGCTTTGTTTATGGTCTAAATGCTCGTGGATTTACGCGAAAAAGTGTCATTTTACCGTAAAATCATGAATGTGATGCCAAGTGTGTTTTAAACAGTCATTTGAGCAATTTAACAGAAAGCAATGAAATATGTCACTGTTGCCAGAAGACTGCGCTTTCATTCACTCTCTGTCCAGCAGTAAATGAGTCCTCATCTATCTTAATAAACTTAAGAGAAAGAGATTTAATAATATATGTGCTTCTTAAAATAATTGTGTTTATATCTGTCATTAAATGGACAGAAAAACAATGTGTATTAAACAAATCTAGTTATAAAAATTACACAGACCATAAAAAGGCACATTGAAGAGGTTTTGCTCATAAATGCATGTAAAATAAAGTAATTTGAACTTAAGATTTTTATACGGTTACTTAACTGCACAGTATGTACAGTACAAATGCTTTTTTGAATGCTACCTCTGTCTAAGAATGCATTATTTTGCACTTGTATAGTCTTTTTTTATTTTAAATTTTAAGAGCAATAAAGATATATTGAAATGTTTACATTCAGATATGTAAATCAACATGTATAACATGCTATTAGTTAATTAATGGGGAGATAATCGAGAATCGAATCGAATCGAAGTCGAATCGGACTGACAAAATGAATCGTTAGATTAATCGATGCATCGAAAAAATAATCGCTAGATTAATCGTTAAAAAAATAATCGTTTATCCCAGCCCTAGTGTTGTCCCATATGGTCTAGCGGTTAGGATTCCTGGTTTTCACCCAGGCGGCCCGGGTTTGACTCCCGGTATGGGAAGCCGCTGCCTTTTGCATCTTTTCAAGATTGAAATACTTCACTGCTTTGTGGGGTTGATGTGTTGAGTAAAGTGGGTGAAAAAATTCCTCGCCTCTTCCAATATTTGCCTTTTTTGAGCTCACGCAAATTATAAAGTGGAGGAAACTGATTCATGACAAATTACTGTATTTCCTCATTGGTTACCTCCCCTGTAAGAAGAGCGAAAAAATCTTAATGACTCAGTGGTGCTAAAGTGGACATTCACTCGGTGACCTACTGATCTATCTGATTGAGTAGTGAGGTCAAAGGGATTGGCCGGCTCACACTCAGGTTGCCCACAGCACCCATTCTCCAAAAGCTTACGTCTCTCTAGTACAGCGCAACAAACCTTGTGACTTCATAACTGCAAGAAACGACCACTGATCCCGACGTGATTTGAACTCGCAACCTTCTGATCTG
>NC_133345.1:14709857-14712357 GCF_030506205.2 Paramisgurnus dabryanus
GCGCTGCTCACGCTCAATTAAAGTGAAAGTGCTTTGTTTATGGTCTAAATGCTCGTGGATTTACGCGAAAAAGTGTCATTTTACCGTAAAATCATGAATGTGATGCCAAGTGTGTTTTAAACAGTCATTTGAGCAATTTAACAGAAAGCAATGAAATATGTCACTGTTGCCAGAAGACTGCGCTTTCATTCACTCTCTGTCCAGCAGTAAATGAGTCCTCATCTATCTTAATAAACTTAAGAGAAAGAGATTTAATAATATATGTGCTTCTTAAAATAATTGTGTTTATATCTGTCATTAAATGGACAGAAAAACAATGTGTATTAAACAAATCTAGTTATAAAAATTACACAGACCATAAAAAGGCACATTGAAGAGGTTTTGCTCATAAATGCATGTAAAATAAAGTAATTTGAACTTAAGATTTTTATACGGTTACTTAACTGCACAGTCTGTACAGTACAAATGCTTTTTTGAATGCTACCTCTGTCTAAGAATGCATTATTTTGCACTTGTATAGTCTTTTTTTATTTTAAATTTTAAGAGCAATAAAGATATATTGAAATGTTTACATTCAGATATGTAAATCAACATGTATAACATGCTATTAGTTAATTAATGGGGAGATAATCGAGAATCGAATCGAATCGAAGTCGAATCGGACTGACAAAATGAATCGTTAGATTAATCGATGCATCGAAAAAATAATCGCTAGATTAATCGTTAAAAAAATAATCGTTTATCCCAGCCCTAGTGTTGTCCCATATGGTCTAGCGGTTAGGATTCCTGGTTTTCACCCAGGCGGCCCGGGTTTGACTCCCGGTATGGGAAGCCGCTGCCTTTTGCATCTTTTCAAGATTGAAATACTTCACTGCTTTGTGGGGTTGATGTGTTGAGTAAAGTGGGTGAAAAAATTCCTCGCCTCTTCCAATATTTGCCTTTTTTGAGCTCACGCAAATTATAAAGTGGAGGAAACTGATTCATGACAAATTACTGTATTTCCTCATTGGTTACCTCCCCTGTAAGAAGAGCGAAAAAATCTTAATGACTCAGTGGTGCTAAAGTGGACATTCACTCGGTGACCTACTGATCTATCTGATTGAGTAGTGAGGTCAAAGGGATTGGCCGGCTCACACTCAGGTTGCCCACAGCACCCATTCTCCAAAAGCTTACGTCTCTCTAGTACAGCGCAACAAACCTTGTGACTTCATAACTGCAAGAAACGACCACTGATCCCGACGTGATTTGAACACGCAACCTTCTGATCTGGAGTCAGACGCGCTACCGTTGCGCCACGAGATCTAACGCATGCAACTTGGCACCTGTTCTGGCTGTGTAGACCCAGGCTGATTAGATCATCCCAACAAACCGTTTACAGCAGACGACTCCTAAGATGCAAGTTGTCCCTTTTGTACACGTTTCATGCTTACACATGCAGAGAAATATAGAAATTCTTTCTGGATTGCTTCAAAAATTGGGGGGCTTGCGACTCCACTCTTTTATTATGGGAAAAGTGGTGGACTACTGCAGATGGAACAGTGGAAGGAAATTGATTTCTGACACATCACTGTATATTCTCAATTTTTTCCTCAGCGACGCAAAGAGGGAAGGAACAATCTTTAACGCCAAACAGTGCTAATGTGGACAAACATGGGGTGACACATAGATCTGTCTGATTGAGCAGTGCAGCCAGAACAACTGGCTTGCCGACACTCGGGTGGCCCAGGATAACTGCTCACCAAAATCTCAAGTCACAAAAGGACAACGTTCTGAAAGCAAAATGCCAGTAAGGCCTGAAATTGCCACTCTCTCCACCTCCACAACCCAGCTGCTTAGGCGTGTTGTCCCATATGGTCTAGCGGTTAGGATTCCTGGTTTTCACCCAGGCGGCCCGGGTTCGACTCCCGGTATGGGAAGCCGCTGCCTTTTGCATCTCTTCAAGATTGAAATACTTCACTGCTTTGTGGGGTTGATGTGTTGAGTAAAGTGGGTGAAAAAATTCCTCGCCTCTTCCAATATTTGCCTTTTTTGAGCTCACGCAAATTATAAAGTGGAGGAAACTGATTCATGACAAATTACTGTATTCCCTCATTGGTTACCTCCCCTGTACGAAGAGGGAAAAAATCTTAATGACTCAGTGGTGCTAAAGTGGACATTCACGCGGTGACCTACTGATCTATGTGATTGAGAAGTGAGGTCAAAGGGATTGGCTGGCTCACACTCAGGTTGCCGACAGCACCCATTCTCCAAAAGGTTACGTCTCTCTAGTACAGCGCAACAAACCTTGTGTGACTTCATAACTGCAAGAAACGACCACTGATCCCGACGTGATTTGAACACGCAACCTTCTGATCTGGAGTCAGACGCGCTACCGTTGCGCCACGAGATCTAACGCACGCCATTTGGCACCTGTTCTGGCTGTGTAGACCCAGGCTGATTGGATCATCCCAACAAACAGTTTACAGCAGACGACTCCTAAGACGCATGTTGTCCCTTTTGT
>NC_133345.1:15019857-15124857 GCF_030506205.2 Paramisgurnus dabryanus
GACTTTTCTGTAGTTAAATCTTGTACTTAGACCAACAGAAAATTAAAAGTTGAGAATTTCTAAACAGATATGGTTAAGAACTATACTCTCATTCTGGTGTAATAAGCAAGGACTTTGCTTATGTAACATGGTCGCAGCAGGGGCAATAATATTACGCAGTGCCGGCATATAGTCCCCTTGATAACTTTCAATAGCAGGGGACTATTTTCTGGCACTGCGTAATATCAATGCACCTTCTGCAGACATGTTACGGCAGCAGAGTCCTTGATAATTACACCAGAATGAGAGTATAGTTCCCAGCCATAACTGCCTAAAAACTGCAATATTTAATTTTCCGTTGTTCTGAGTACATGATGTAACTACAGAAGAGTCAAGTTTTAAATAGGAAAAGTATCGAAACTCTTTGGTTATTTTGAGCGCTATGCTAATGGTCTAATCAGATTCAATAGATTATGCTAAGCTATGCTAAAAGTGATCGGCTGAATGGATTCCAAAACGATACAAATTAAATGTTTAACTCTAGGGGAGCTGGAAAATATGCTCATTTAAGGATGATATCAATAATAAATTATTACTATGTATGTTCTTTAGGGACTAGTTTATTATTTTAACCCCGACTACATGTTTTTTTTTGGATTTTCACTACATGCAAAATAAATGGCAGTTAATTTTGTTGGTCATTAAAATATGCGTAATGTCATTTTTATACATTTTTGTTTTTCGTGATTCAAGAAATAAACACATGATATGACTTAAAATTTAGCCAATCAGCATCCTCAAATCTAATCAGAGATGGGCAATTTTTCTGTCACCCCAAACTGCTAATTTTAGGACTGAGAAGTAGGGGCACAATTTTCCCTAAATGACAATTGCGTCATCAGTGATAAAATATTGAAGCATCCTTAATCACAATGAATTACAGGTAGACAGTAAATATAAACATTATATTAAAGTTAAGAGGCTTAATGTCCTACACTGCAAGAAAAAAACATTTGGACATTTTCTTTACCTCTAAAACACAGTTCAATGCCTAATTCAAAATACAAGTATAGCCCATAAGTTTGTTCTAAAATGTCTTAATGTTTTATTACATGGCTTCATTTCCATGTTTAACGTTAGGCTACAGTTTCCTATTGCAGGGGTCTTGTTTGATAACCTGCACCTTCAATCATTAACAAAACACCTGGCCTGTATTTAATTTAATGCTATACCCGGACCGTTTGACATAAAGACATTAAAACAAATATTATGTGGTTCACCCGCGGGTACACGCCTGTGTGCAGGACTTACCGGCTAAACAGTCTCATCGTCTGCCTCACGTTTAATATAACCTCCTTCTCTTCTCATCATAACGTTTCCTCCCAAACAGTCAGATTAATGTTAACTATTAATGTCTTGCAGTCCTCCTGTGTAAATAGTATTCAGTTTTTAGCCTACTCTTTGGTTTTGGACAAATATCTTATAATTTAATGTAAAACTTTGTGAGTGTCGATTTTAGGTGCAGCAGATTGACTGCTGTGCTTAGATTTAGCTAATATTTAGAATAACTAATGGCCTGATAAGTGATTCCAAAAGGATGTCCAAAAAAAACTCAAGTTATAGGTTTTAAATAAAAATAAAAAGTTGAATGTCTTTCCTACTGCCATAGTGCTGGTGAACAGCATACACATGATGAGCTTGCAGCTTGCACCTAAATTACCCTATAAGTAAAACAACATTCAAAATTGTTAAATGTGTAGTTTTATTTGTGTACACCCAAAATAAGAAGAAAACATTGCGCTTCTTTAAATTTATAAAAAACATGACTCTCTTGCTTGCTCGCTCTCTCTCTTTCTCTGCACTACATGGCACTGCCTTGGTTGGAAAATGGAGATCAAGGGGTGTAATTATTATAAAAAGACTTCACAAGGGTGAGCAGAATTTCAATGTTCTTTTTTTTCACATGTTTGCAGAGAATGGTTTACCGGGTTGATCTTCTTCACATTTTCTAGGTCGATAGAAGCACTGGGAACCCGATTATAGCACTTTTGGGGTGTCCTCTGTGAATTCAATCTCATTTTGCCACCTTTCAGTTATTTTATTTTCTGCAGCTTTCTAAAAATGCCAGTATGTGGGGATTCTCAGTGCTCTCAGTGACAAATCCACTTGTTAGAATCCCTTTAATGAGAGGGGGTAGACTAGAGAGTGTCACATATGACTCCCCACTCAGGTACACTGTAGCACATTGGAAGGGTTTTCGAGCTCTCTTAAGCTCTTCCAGGAGGTTCCATTGTTCTGGCTTGAGGTCAAGGTAATGCTTTGACCTATTTGTGACCCCTGGGTCAGACAGACATGCAGTTTATAGACCATCTTTGCTCCAGCAGACGTCTGATCATATAATACGTGCTGTTCCACACTTGCATCTTGAATGAGGCTGTTTTCTGGCTGTCCCATTTGTTTTTGCTTTATCCACAGCCGATCCTGACCTCCCTGGGGCCCTAAGCAAAATTCTGCTAAGGGGCCCTCCTACCTGACCCAGGCCGTGAGCCATGACCCGTGAGCTTTGACACCCCACTGCTCCCACTATATACAAAATATGGTTACTACTATAAATCACACTCTTAATGTTTATATTTTAAGTAGTGAAAACTGAATTCTTGATATCAAAAATCCATATCATGTGAATGTATAAAAGCTAAAATGGCTTTAAGTACAGAATTGTCATTCTGTACTTATTCTTATGGATCAGACATAATGTTATATTACCAGTCTGTCTGTCTGCCTGTTTCTTCATGTTTCTCCATTCATTATGCATTTGGACTTCATTTCCCATCATCCTCTTTACTCCCTCACCTGACCTGTGCTTTGTCTATGTCAATGTCAAAATGTTAAGTGTATGTTTGTTGTTTTATAATTAAAGTTTATTTGTTTATTATATACATCCATCGTCATCTCCTTCTTTCTCCATCCACATCACGGTACAGAATAACGGACCTTATCCAGCCATTTATGGACAGATCTGGTGAGCTGGGGCGATGCTATGCTGAACAAATGGTTTTGGATGGGCTGGATGATCATTTATTTATGTTGATTTAATTATGATCTATGCAATTTATCCCTTATTGATTCCCTATGTTCTCCAATTGAATGGCTTTAATGTTGAGGTTGATATTGTTAAAGAGGACAAATTTAATCATCATTCAGTCCCATCCCGAAACTAGTGCAGTGCTCCAGCTCACCCAAAGACTGTCCCAGTGTCCCTCAACTGATCGTCGTGAGTCCCACGCTTAGTCTTCTCGTCTACAAGAGGTGCACACTGTTTTTCCTAACTCCAAAGAGGCACACTTGAAAATGATTCTTTAGGTAAGCTGGAGCACTGCACTGGTTTTGGGATGGGACTGAATAATTCACTGTCCTGGAGGCTTCAGTTCATCCTTCCAGCCTCCAGGATGCCCCTGCAGGTAGTAGCAGAATTCTTGCCTCAAAGATCTTACTGTCCTATGGCTACAGTAAATTGCTAGGAATAAGTGTAGCTTGGGTTTATGTTTTGACATTTAATTTAATCTATGCAGTACATAAAAATTCTTTTTTTTTTTTAAGAAAAGGTATAGATTAATTGCTGGCTTTTCAAACCAAACCAGGCCAATCTTAACTATTTTACATGCAATATAAGAGACCAACAGAACTACTTTCTCTGTGTATAATAATTGTTTGCATTGAAATTACAAGCCTTGTAGTTTAGTAAGCAAAATGTAATTATGCATTAGGTGTAATTGGTATTCTGGTCTATGTGTAAATAAATACCTAGGGTCTACTACACCACTGAGTTAGTTCAACTACCTTAATGTTACAAGATTAGTTTTGAGTTGACAAACCCAACCATTGCAATCAGGCTTTATCTTTCAACATGTTCTCACTCCCAACCTGTGACACTTGGGGCGCACTCACACAGGTGGGCTTAAGCAAAAAGGTGGGCTTAAGCACAGTTCACTTGGGTGCCAAAGGCTATCATGTGAGCACAATTGCACCTGAGCGTGATTTAAAAGGAGAGACATCAATTATGCGGCCATCTGCCTTCTTAAAAACCTTCTGAACCGCGCGGCAGGGTTATGTGAATGTCCGAGCTACATACACAACAGACCAACTAAGCAATATGATGACATGTGAGAGTGCTGTGTGTCATTGCATCGCACACCAAACGACTCTGTATAAAAAACACAGACTTAACATTACAATGGGTTTGAGTGTTAAGAGAGCACTTTATTTCCTGCTTTGGTCAAAACAATCATATTGTCACAAGGTGACGATCTTTTCGGGGGCGGAACCGAAAATTTGGAAAGTTCGGTTCCGCCCGGAAGTTTCCGTCCGGACCGAGAAAGAGAGACACCGGACTTCCGGTAGCGCCATGAGAGTTAATATCATCAAATCGAGCGCAGCTGTGTGTAGTTAAGAGGAGCGCCGGGTGATTGGAGGACACGAGCATACAGGGCAGTATTTAAGAGCAGTCCAAATCACAGTTTGAGGTTGGTTGTTGACGTAGTACTGAAGTGCTGTGTGTACTCATCGGGTGCGTTGCTGGTGGCGGTCCGGCTCTCTTTCCCAGGCTGAAGCGGTGTAGTTGGAGAGATATTGTGAACCTTAAAGGTTGAAAAACGAACGGATGAAATCGTAAACAAAGCCACAACATAAGGAGAAGAACGGAGTATATGTGAGTACAGACCTGCAAGTGGATTGTGTAAACGCTGGAGAGACGCCCTGTTTTGCAGGATTGATGTTTTACCTGTTGTGTGGACCAGAAGCAAAGGACAGTGAGATAAATCGTTTACAGTACTTGTGAGTATAACATTTGGTGAAGACGCTTTGTATACTAACCTGTATTTCCAGTGGATACCTCCAAGAGATGGAGGGCGGCCCTACCCCTGAGATAGCGTGGTGGGCGAGCCAAGGAAATATTCGACGGAAGCTAAGCACAGCGACAAGACCATCGGCTAGACCGAATTTTCCATCACCAATCGGACCTGGGCAAAGTGGAAAGAGACGGAGGTCCTTTGTGTACACTTGAGCGTGGTGGGTGATAGGGCTGTCAAAATGGCTGAACAAGTACATTCGAAATTCGTCCTTGAAAAATAATAAAATTCGAATTATAAAGACCTACTTTATCTTGGAGAAAATTCTCCTAAAAGCCCACAAGAGGGCGCAGCACAAAGCCCCAATAATATAAACAAATTATGCACAGCATATTTTTTGTTAAAACGAATGTTATAAACACTAATAAATTAAACATAATTTCTTAAATTCATATGCAAAGGAACAAAAGTGCAAAATGCCTCAGCAGCCAGCGTGTGTAGGCTATTAACACAAACATAGTCAAGAAACTATCCATGAATACATTTACAAATAATTTTATGTACCATACATTAATTAAATTTTCAAAAAAATGTACAGAGCCTCAGTCAATACAGAACACACGGTGTCTTAATGAAATCAAAATTAACCAGTATATTTGTGCACCTGTAAATGTACAAAACGAATGCCATACATAGACAACGCATATTAATATAGGGCACTTTATATAATATATAAGTAGATAAATGTACGTGTTTCTAATAAAGTATGAAAACGAATGAATCTTTATTTAAGCCAAAATAAGTGGGAAAGATCATTAGTCATTTACATTTTGTCAAGCTTAAACGCTATTCACAACAACTTATATTATATTTTGTGTGTTCCTTGGTTGAAAATATGTAGAAATATATGCGAGTAATAAAGTACAGAACAGAAATGTTTAACTTACGCGCAGAGCGAAGCCGTTAATAAAGCAGACTCTCCGTAATTAATAGAGGACGTGCTGAAACGGTTGAGTTGGCAGATGATCATCATGTTTATATTTCACGCAGATAATGTTGATGAAAAACTTGCATATTATATATTTAATAAATAAAAAATAAAGTTATAAAAATAAAGCCACCGCAGCGTTACATTGCAACTCTCTCATATGCGGTGTGGACTCTGTAGATGCACATATGGTTTTAATGTTGCTAAACAAGCAGCATTATGGCACTTTGGTGTTGATCAGTTATTTTAAACTTTAAAACGGCATTTAAAAGCAGACGACACTAATTCTGTCATCTCAGCTAGTTTCACTTTGCGGATGAATTCCAGTTGATGCTCCAAAAACCAAAGAAGCATCACACAACCCTTTTAATATGTATTCTGTCCGACTCGTAATCCCCACTGTCTTTTCTTGCTATTTTTCAAATGAATAACGCTGGCTTGCTCCGCATAGTTGGCTGAGCCGCTAACGCTCTGTATAACAATCCGCGTCAGTAACGTCATCATCACGTTGCGTGGGCTTCCTGACACAGGTAAAATTCGAATGCAAAGTTTTACGTTCGAATATGCATATTTTTTTTATATTCGAAATTCGAAATAAAATTTGACAGCCCTAGTGGGTGAGTCTTTGTGCTGTGGAAACTTTCACTTTTGACGTGGTGCTGTGTACTGCTGTGTATTGCTGTGTGCCTTGTCAGACAAACCCCCGCCTTCGTACACTTTGTCCAAGGAAGACGAAGAGGTTGCCGGTCTTAGCAGAGAACATCTGAATATATGCTGTGAATACGCTTTAGGTCTACGTAGCGAAGCGGTGTGACGGAAACGATCTCCCGTCCAGACGTTAGGGTGTTTCTGAAGAACGGCGGTGAAGAACTGAACGATTGGTGTACGTGTGAGTGCAATTAAAGGTCAGTACTGTTGATGCTTTTACCTATATAATACTTACTGTTGCAGAGAGTGAGGTGTAGGAACTCCGCCATCCCGGGCCTCTACAAAGGGGCGCCCCTGCTCGGGATACTATCGCCTAACGGCAGACAGAGAAGGGAAGCGCTCGGCCTGGTGTGACGGTGTGACGTGTCCACCCCTCTGTGACCAACAAGCTCGTCGTGAGGGTTCGTCCCCGACGCCGCCCGGAAAACTACTTGTTGATCTGACCTATCGAGAGAAACCAATTGTTGTAAGTCCGCCATCTGGTTGTGTTATATTGGCCCCTTTCAAAAGTCTGTTGATTGCAGGGACGGAGAACGCACCAAAACGGAATGCAATAAGGATCCTGTAAGAGAACAAATTGTGTGAAACTTGTACCTACTGTGTGCTGTAGTCAGCGAAGAGCCGCCGCCTGTGGAACAAGAGAACGAGAGTGAGCACCAAGAGAACGAGCTGTGTGAAAACCTGTACTTACCAAGAGCTGTATCCAGCGAAGAGGTGAGAGCCATCCAAGTCAGATTAACTGTGTCTTTGTGTCCCCGCCGCTGCCTGTGGAACAAAAGAACGAGAGTGAGCACCAAGAGAACGAGCTGTGTGAAACCTGTACTTACCCAGAGCTGTATCCAGCGAAGAGGTGAGAGCCATCCAAGTCAGATTAATTGTATCTTTGTGCCCCAGCCGGTTGCCTGTGGAAAAAGAGAACGAGAGTGAGGGCCAAGAGAACGAGCCGTGTGAAACCTGTACTTACCGAGAGCTGTAGCCAGCGAAGAGGTGAGAGCTATCCAAGTCAGTCTAACTGTGTCTTTTTGTGCCAGCCACTGCCTGTGGAGAGAAAGAGAAGGAGAGTGAACAAACGACAAAGAACTGTACGAGCCCGAGTGGTGAAGTCCTCGTGGAGTGGAATACAGGTACGCAGACAAGAGATTCACTTCGACAACTCATATTGTTTTACCTCTGCCTCCAGGAAGGAAAAGGAGGGCGCCACGGATAGCGGGGACAGGCGGGAGCCTGTTTTCTACGTCTCCCTTGGGCCTACAGTGCCTTGGACCCCCGTTGCCCCCCCCTTCTGTCACTCGCTTGGCCATAGCCTGCCTGGAAGGCAGAGCAAGGAGTTTAGTTTTAATTGCCCTTTCCCCAATTTCCCAAGTCTTTAAATATTTAAATCAATAAAGATTGTTTCATATTTTACCTGTTCTTGTCGTTGTCTGGTCATTGGGTTGGCTTTGGGGACCTCCTCGAGGTGGAAGTGGAGAAGGAGCGTGGCGGTTAGTTGAACCGTAGCCACCACCTGGGCGTGACAATATCATATAATGACGAAAGCACGCCCGGGCTCGGATTGATAAAAGTACAGTGTGTGCTTCTGGGGGAGTAGGGAGGGCGGACAATCGCGCTGGGTCACGGTTTGGTTTGGATAATGTGAGTACGCCCTTGGTCAGCATCCATTGGCATCACAGGTTACCCCTTTTGCATTGTATTTTTGACGTGCAAGGTACTTTGTTGCTTTCAGTAAGAAACCTTTGGGGTCAATACAAGACGCGATGGCCTTGGGAATTTTACCATCATTAATAAATTATATAATGGGGTATAATTATGACATTATGACATATGGGTTGGGATATGATTTTCTTAAAAGCCAGCATAATTTATTTACATGACATTATTTTGATATTTTTAAGCACCTAACCCAATTCATATCCATAAACCTACAAATTTAAAGGAAAAGTGACATATGAGCCAATTTACGGTGACCCATACTTGGAAAGTGACTTCTGCATTTAACCTGGTCTTGCGTAGGTACTAAAGGCCTGGGGACCATGGCCGATAATAAGGGCCAAGGACAGCCCAAGAGGCCATATGACTGGCATGTAAAGCAACCAATCACATTCCCTTTTGTGTCACTTTATGTTTAGGGGTGAGCAGGGGCGGATCTACCGGGGTGGCACGGGGTGGCAGTTGCCACCCTAAATAAAAGCATTGCCACCCCATATGCCACCCCAGCGCGGGTATCCTAATATATATAATTTATACCCGAGTAGGCTCTTTTAACCAGAAAGGCAATGTAGTTTTTCTCTGCGTGTGTTTGGGGGTGGGAGACACATATCTGACGATGATTGGTGTGTGTGTCTTAGACGGGGTGGGACAACCACATAGCTGATGGTGATTGGCTTAATTTCCATCGTTAGCCAACCAGAGGCAGCAGAGTTCATACACAAGCATGCAGTCAGTCCGAGCAGAAAGTCTTTTACAGTGTAAAAAAAGTCCGCGCAGATTTGCCAACTTGGTGACTTGGTCGCTAGATTAAGAAACTTTTTAGACCCCTTTAGTGACTTTATTAAAAAAGTGACTAGGACAAATCTAGCGATCTTTTCTGGCGTGGTTGGAGACGTTTGGAAACTGCGGTGAAAGGATGCATCGCCCCATCCAAGGCACTCACATGCAGCCCGGTTCTCGCGCTGCTGTCCATCCGTGATCCGAGTCGCACAAACCCGCAACAACAGAGCGATGGCGAATACAACGAGCTCAAAACAAAGGTAGCGGACGCAAGCACAAAGTATAAAAAGCACAAACGTTACTTTTCCATCGTTGAGGTGAAAGGCAAGAATGATTATGGACGTGCAACTTATACCCATGAAGAAAGAGTCTCTTCACGTCTGTAGCGAGGAATTCTGATCTAATAAACCACCTCACATCATCACATGCTGCCAAAACAAATTCTCTTTAGTGTCTTAAAGTGATTAAGTTGAGCATCACATCAGCAAATCAGAGTACTAAATACGGTCTTATTTATAGATAAATGTTGCATCAGGATAAAAATACAAAAATTAAACTGATGTTAAATATTGCACGAGGTAGTTGCTTGGTAGTTAAAACAACTGAACTGCAGGTTTGTGTAAGGAGTAAATATATTTTAAGCAGTTCTTTCTAGAGTTAGCCCATCATGTCTTAGCTACTGCAGCAATCAAAATATTCAGCCCCGCCGCTCCCATAACGCGCATCACGCGCTGTGCGTAGGGCACCAGGTGCTGAAAGGGCACCAAAATAATAGCCTAATGAAAAAAAATTAAAATGCTGATAGAAATTCATTAGCCTATAGAAATATTATTAGGCACTTTTTTCCATGTATATGTTACAAAAAATGGGGAACGAGATAATTTAATTGCTCTAGTATAGAAAGTATGCCCCCCAGCCTTTGATGGTCCGTGCAGGTTGATCGCGCGGGCGCCTGCCGAAATTTGACAGAGACCGTTTCTCAATCCGAAGGCTGCAGCCTCCAGAGGTCGCATTTCCAGGCTGCATACGTCATCAAAACGTTCTTATTTCGTAATTTTAACGATTATAAAATTGACTAATATTCTTAGTTCATCGTAAATTGTTGTAATATGCTTATGACTTGCTAATGTAATGTTCAGTTAACTGAAATAAACCAGGCTTTATGACGTATGCAGCCTGCATATGCGACCTCGCGTAGGCTGCAGGCAGCCTTCGGATTGAGAAACGGCCAGACAGTAAACTATTGGAAATGGCCCCGAAAAGACAGCAGGAGTCATGATCGGAAAAAAGATGAAACTGCGGGATGATGCCCGTGCATAACGTAAATCCATCATGTTTAATCATTCCTTAATAAAGGGAAATGTGCATGTGCTGCAGCTGCTGCTAATCGTAATGCGCCTCGAACTTGCGGTGCTGATATTAATGTTAGCAAACTATGTCCCTGCTGAAAAAACCAGCTTAAACCAGCCTAAGCTGGTTGGCTGGTTTTAGCTGGTTTAAGATGGAAATAGCTGGTTTTAGCTGGTCTCCCAGCCTGGTCAAGGTGGTCTCCCAGGCTGGTCAAGCTGGTCTCCCAGGCTGGCCAGGATGGTCAAGCTGGTCTCCCAGGCTGGTCAAGAAGGTCTCCCAGCCTGGCCAGGCTGGTATTATGGCTGGTCAAGCTGGTCTCCCAGCCTGGTCAAGGTGGTCCCCCAGGCTGGCCAGGCTGGTCAAGCAGGTCTCCCAGCCTGGCCAGGCTGGTATTATGGCTGGTCAAGCTGGTCTCCCAGCCTGGTCAAGGTGGTTCCCCAGGCTGGCCAGGCTGGTATTATGGCTGTTCAAGCTGGTCTCCCAGGCTGGCCAGGCTGGTCAAGCTGGTCTCCCATCTGGGCAGGCTGGTCAAGCTGGTCTCCCAGCCTGGCTGGTCAAGCTGGTCTCCTAGCCTGGCCAGCTTAAACCAGCTAAGACAAGCCAGCCGGACCACCAAGCAGGCATGACCAATCTTCAACGTTGAAATTTGGTTGAAATAACCTCAGTTGTTTTTTCAACATTGAGACAATGTTGAAACAACAGTGAATGGTAAACGATTGCAAAAGGTTAATACAATGCTTAAAAATCAACTTTGAAATTTGGTTAAAATGATGCCAGTACGGTGAATGGTAAACGATTGTATTATGACATTTTAATTTGTGAATCCTTTAGATAAAAATTTAAAAACTCATTTAATGAAAATACTTATATTTTATGTATACTATTTGATTGATTTTAACACTGGTGGGGCATGTGATTTCCATATGAATTCAGGAGATGGATTAGGCTGGATAATTTTTTTGTAAGTATTATTATGGTTGTTTTATTTTTATTAAATTTTCATCACAATGTCTAAAATATAACGTTTCAAATATACATTTTAAGAATACCATTAATAATATAATAACATCCAACCTTTTATCGGCTTTCTTTACGGTGCCACAGACAGGTCCCTCAGCCTTTTGTAAGCAAAACATGCCCATGCGGGCCCACTGTGGGGTATACTGTGGGACAGTGTGGGCAGGGCAAACTCACACCACATCCCAAATGGGCCCCCAAATTATCATTGGTTGTTATTATCTTAGCAGATAATTTTCTTTTGATGTTTGTTGTTAAATCAAAAACTAGTTACTACACTTTTATTATAATAAAACCATATTTTTATTTTTATTTTTTTATAAAGCTCTGTCCATTTAGAACAAAATGTGCAGGCATGCTTATGAAATAATTGAACCCACCCCCGGGTGAAGATCTAAAAAGCTATGTTTTAAAAGCACAATATTTCTGTTTATTTTAATACAAGAAATATTTATTCTTAAACAAGTTCTAATTTTCAGTTCAGTCTGGACGTGGGACATCTTTTTTTACCATCTTTATTGTTTTTTTAACATGTTGTCTTTTGTTATGTGTTATTAGCTATGGTTATTAGTCATGTTCGACTTCATGCAGCGCTGCGAGAACAGACATCATACGTTGATGACGTCAATGTATCGCGAGAGCGAGTCAAGAAATTACACTCTCGCGGTACATTGACGTTATCAACCTGTCAGCGCAGCAAGAAGTCGAGCACACGTATTTGCGGGCGCGCGCCTACGTCCTCGTGAGTTCAAAGTGGATTTTAACCGTTTACCTCCGACGACAGTTTTCATTTCTATGGCAAATTCTAAGGTAAGTTTTTATTAATTCCTGGTTAAGTCATTAAAATCAGTTCACAGTTATGTTTATTTTGTTTTTAGTAACAGTTAATTCGATATGACTAAAATATTCTGAACTTTAATGTTGACTGTTGATGCAGTGGTTTGACTGAGCTCGTGACGCATCTGAGCTAATGTATGCAGATCTTTTATTTGTCTTTACCTTCTATAAAAAGTGTTATCCTCGTTCTTCAAATTTATTTGACATTGTTTAGATAATTATAACGCAAGTTATTTCAATGTAGGGTTTGACGCGTAAATGTAAGGTTATTTAACTTACAGTACGGGCACACAGTTTACAGTAGCCTGTTAAAACGGTTAAGAATTTAAACAGAAGCCATCAATTCTGGATTAAGTTAATAACTATTGTATATTTATGTTCACTTTTCTTTACAGGTCATTTTCTTGTTGTGTTTTGATGTTTTCCATTGGCTGAAGAGTAAGTATTACTTTGTGTTTATATTTGCATCCAAAACATAAGTGCTCAAAAAGTGCATATCTGGTTTATCATTGTCATTAGGAAAATATAAGAAAATAATTTAGGATACAACAATTATTGTTCAGCACAGCAATTCATTTCTTTTGTATGTCACTATTCCTTCTACAGTATGTAGGCTTACATATTTCAAACCCTTTGTTTTCAATAGACAGAGACAAAAGTGAATTCATAGTTCAGAGTGGATGTTGACACAAGTTTAAGAGAGGCTTCAAATTGACATATAAAATTGGTCTTTGTGGTGGTGTACATAACAGCATCTTTATGTATTATGGTTTTAATCATAATTTTTTAAATGATGGCTATGTCCATGAGCTACCACCCACCATTGTAACGCACCACCAAGCTAGCATTTTGTAATAGAAATCAATAATTTACTATTTATTTTTGAAGCATCTCCCCTACAACATTACAATGCATTTAGTATTTGTTTTGTATTCAGATCAAATTCTACTAATCATAATAACTAAGATGCAGTGTTTTGTATTTCACAATTTATATTTTCTTTTGAAAAGGGGCCATGACTTGTTTTTTATTTTATTATGTGTTTTATATTGGAGGCAGATTACCATGCAATTTGAAGAAGTGTGATAAAATACACAGAGGTGAAGTCATGTGTCTTTCCAGATGCCCAAATCTGTACCACTCAAAAAGTAATGAAGTGACAGTGTACCATGACAAAAAATTTAAACATTCTTTATTTCTTTCAAAGTTGTACTTGGGCCACAGTTTTTTGTATTTCTAACCAAAACATTACATTTATGATTGTATACTAATGAAATATGTTTTTCTTTTTCTGAACTTTATCAAATGCAATGATAGCTAAGATGAGCCTGAAGAGGAGATTTGGGAAGTCTTTGCTTTGCCAGATCACCTGTGGTAAGTTTGTAAAACATATATTAAAAATAGGACCAGAACATCTCCTAATCAATTTTTTTTTATCAGGTCGGGATGTCTGCTAACAAGATGCCTTGTTGGTCTGGGCGAGTTTGAAGTCTCTCACAGACAGTCCAGAAGGTCTGGAGTCCATCTTAGCTTTTATTGGTAAGTGACTGCACAAAAGGCTGTTTGACCCACACGTAAAGCAACCAGTCAATGTTTGCTCTGTTCAGCATCTCTTTGGGGGGGGGGGGGTTAATATTGATATGACCCAAGTATTCCGACCCTTTACTCAGTACTTAGTTGAAGCACCTTTTGAAGTAGCAATCTTTGCAACTCCTGGATTCATTTGTAACCAAAGCGATCAGAAGCACCATTCACTTCTATAGTATTCTTTTAGCCTATTATGGAAGTCAATGGTGCTTTCCGGTCAGTTTGGTTACAGACATTCCTTAAAATATCTTCATGTCTTTATGCGAACCCATCAGCAACCATCAAGAGAAATTGGAGGCAGCTGAGCTAAATTGCAGATATTGATGCAAATGATCTGAATATGTATAATGTAAATATAATATTGCAGTTTTCTTTTTCCATACATTTGCAGAAGTTTCTAAAATTCAGTTTTTACTTTGTCATGGGGTATGTATTGTAGATTTATGAGGAAAATATCTAAACAATTACAGTATCATGCAACCACCTTAAAATTTAAATGTGAAAGGGGTCTACCCTGAATACTTTCTGAATGCACTTTAGGTGATCTTGATTGAGGCTTATTGTCACCTTTGTAAACACAAAAGCTTTCTTCCTTCATCAGATGGCTATGCAATGTTTCTAGACAGACTATTAAAGAACACACGCACACCCTGATGTGCAATAACAAGATTTTTTTTTATACATGGGCTAAAATGCATCATTTTTTGAAAATGACTTTTGTTTCCTCTTTAGATGCTGTCATCAGGTTTTAAGTACAGTATGAGCCAGAATGGAAGGGTGCTGGAGGCCATAAGAAGACTGTGAGCTAAACCTACAACAAAATTCATATTTGCAGTTTTCCTAGAATATTTTTTTCTATTCAGATGAATAAAATTACTTTAAAATATTATTTTGTTTTCATATTTTATGTTTTTATTCTGTATTTGGAATATTCCACTTCTGCACTACTAACTGGAAACCTAACTGTTTGAAAGAATTTGTTTTTATCTATAAAAGATCAATTTTAACAGCTGCTTTTATGTTTATTTAGAAAGGGTAGGCACATGCCATCATTCACAAACTTTACCTACTTTAGGTGTTTAGTTTTATGGATGGGGTTGTACTGTAGGTAATGAGCAGCAAATTGCATTCTTGTAATAATTACACTAAAACATGATATGTACAGCAAATCATTTGGTGAGTATTAAAATGTAAAGTAAAAATCTATATTTAGTGTTAAAAAGTGTGTTAAAACTGCGTCGCGATATCAACCTTGATTCACCTTTGTTGAAAGTGTGATGTTGAAACAACATTGAAATGTTGTGAAATCAACATTGAAACAACGTTGTGAAGTCAACTTTGATCCACTTTTGCAAAACCAAAAGGTAATCCAACATTGATGCAACGTTGGTCCCTGACGTTGATTCAACGTTGAAATGCCGGCCGAGAATCTAAGACCAGCCTAAACCAGCTAAAACCAGCCTGGCCAGCTAAGACCAGCTTAAACCAGCTAAAACCAGCCTGGCCAACTAAGACCAGCTAAAACCAGCCTGGCCAGTTAAGACCAGCCTGACCAGCTTAAACCAGTCTGTCCATCTTAAACCAGCTTGACCAGCTTAAACCAGCCTGTCCATCTTAAACCAGCTTGACCATCTTAAACCAGCCTGACCAGCTAAGACCAGCCACCCGACCAGCTAAAACCAGCTAAGACCAGCTTAAAGCAGCCTGGCCATCTTAAACCAGCTAAAACCAGCCTGACCAGCTAAAACCAGCCTGACCAGCTAAGACCAGCCACCCAACCAGCTAAAACCAGCTAAGACCAGCTTAAACCAGCCTGACCAGCTAAAACCAGCCTGACCAACTAAAACCAGCCTGACCAACTAAGACCAGCCATCCTGACCAGCTAAGACCAGCCTGACCAGCTAAAACCAGCCTGACCAGCTAAAAAAAGTCACCAAAACCCCTCTTAAACCAGCATGAAACATCCAGGCTGGGAGACCAGCTAAAACCAGCTTGACCAGCTTAAGCTGGTTTTAGCTGGTTTTTTCAGCAGGGTTGTTATAATTTATAACTTCAGTGCAAGCTAAATTGAGATTTTACTGTAAAACATTACCTATGCATATGCATTTTACAAATAACTGACGCCAGCTGTTACTTTCTTTACTACGTTTCTTTAGATATTAGCAGTAGTTTATTTTGTGGTTTATTTTGACGTGATGGTGGTTAATACTTTCTCAGTATAAATTAACGCTAGCAGCAGTCAGTGCACATGGTAGGCTAACAATTCCTGACTGTTAAATATATAAAAATATAAAATGTCACCATGTATGATATGAAGCAAACATTCCTGTGACACTTAGTTCTCTAAATCTTTGTTTTATTTAAGAATATTGAGCATTCTTGTTTACTTATTGATGTTTATTTAATGTAATTTATTTACTTGGGATTTTTTTTTATTTTGCTATTTTATTTAAGTTTGGTATTTTTTTCTATTTTGCTATTCTATAAAAGTTTGCATTTTCAAATGTGTAGTGTTTGTTGACTAAAGCTGTGAAGATTTTACTTTCTGCTATTAAGTTATATGTTTGGTAATAAAAAGTTAAACTGGCAAAAACAAACAAAAAAAATTCTCAAGGTCGGGGTGGGGGGCATTTTAAAGGAATTATGCTTAGGGCACCAAAATGGCTAGCAGCGGCACTGAAAATATTCCATACGTGCATATGAAATCGCTCGTTATGATATAGTCTGATGTTTTTATTTGTCTTCGTTAAGGAGACAAAACTATTCAGTGTTGTGTATGTTTAGAAAGCTTGAAAGACAACTTAATGCGGAATTTTCCAGGATATTATTAAAAGAAAGGCTGATATCCATTCTTTTTACCAAAAATAATAGAAAAGTCAAATACTATGGGAGTGGAAGGTACAAATAAAACAGAAAAATATGTTGTGGAAGGGAAAGGAATAGATGAAGTAATGAAGGAAAGAAACATATGGATGGCAAAGAGCTAAAAAGAAGTGAAAAGACAGAAATCTATCATCAAGTGAGTAAAAGGATTAAAGATAAGGGTTATGAGAGAAAGAGATGTTTGCCTTTCAAATATGTTTTACATTAATATAAACTAGGCAATCCTATTTTATTTATATAACAGTCTTTATACCATTATGTTCAACCAGTCAGTGTTTTTAGATATTGATAAGCTGTATGTATTAACTTAGTATTAAGACAAAGGGTGCTACAGAGATGCTAAAGGTAGCTGCTTGGGTACTTACTTATAGGAACATTTGTTGTTGCGTTTATTAATGTTATAAAAATTTGAGGTCCAGTGTTCACCGAATATAGTATATACAGTATATAATTTCTTGAATCCACGACAACCATGCAAGGACGCTTACTTCATTGCCACCCCTTGTAGTTCTCATGCCACCCCCTTGCCACCCCATAAATAATTTTCTAGATCCGCCCCTGGGGGTGAGAAACTGTCTTCACAATAACAGACCAGTGTTCAAGTAATCGATAAATCATTTATTCATAAAAACAATGGCAAACACGTAAAAATCTCTCTTTTATATTCCACTAGACAACTAAGGCTGAGACTAGATTTAACCATCCCATTGAGTAGTGAACACACACACCTGGAGCAGTGGACAACTATCTTTGCAGTGCTTGTGGGAGCAATTTGTAAGACACAGAATACAACAGTCACAGTTTATTAAAAAATGCAAACATTCCAAATGTTGCGATCAACGTCTTAATCCACCTTAAAGCTTAAATCAACACTTTGACCGACAGGTGGATGATTTTCTCTTCAAATCTGCTTAATCCCTGCCATTCAGAAATTCTGTTTGTTGGCCCAATCCTTTAAACCATTTTCAGCAAAGTCCTCTAAGTGACAGAAGAAGAATTGAATAAATAAAAGTGGGTTTTGCAGCGTAAGACAGTCAAATTTGTTAATGAAATGACTAAAGTAACATTTGTAAAAAATAAGGCATTTTAATTACTGACTAACCTTTTTATTCCATTAAAGAAAAATTACTGAACATAATCATAAGAGTGTAATAAAAAAGCACATTTACAACTACATGTATGTATACAGTATCTCACAAAAGTGAGTATACTTCTCAGATTTCAGCAACCATTTAAGTATATCTTTTCAAGGGGCAATCCTATAAAAATGAAAGTTGGATATATTTTAGAGTAGTCAACAGTGGCGGCCGGTGACAAAGCTCGACACAACATGTATTTAGTCCGTCAAATGTGTGGCTCGTCATTTTAAAATATGTGTTTGGCACATCGAGTAAACCTATGTGCGTCACGTGTCTCGTCAAAATAAGTTCCTGCTGGGGTTTTTGATAAAAGAGACACTCACATAATCTCATGCGTAATCAGAGTTTACTGTTAAGGGAGTGTCTTGTGTCTTTCATCATAAACGGTTTTGAAGCGTGTGCAGCAGGCACTTATTTTGACAAAACACGTGATGCACATGGTTCACATGACGCAACAAACACATATTTTGAAAACACAAGCAACACACACGAACACATATTTAGAATTTGCGCCCCTCGGAAGAGCAGTCACGAGCTGCCACTGGTTAAAAGGAATAATAGTAAACAGGTAGCGCTTTAAAGAAATTATGACATTTTGTAAGATGAAGGTACCTTTGTACAGCACTGCTCATATTATTTCCTCCCTAAGATTAATTGCTTTGTTGTTGTTTAAATCGGCTTTGATAAGAGTGTCTGGCAAATGGATAAATAGGTGTGGAATATGTGAAATATCAATTAATTGTGGCTGAAATTCATGTTAAACCACTAGATGGCACTATGTTAAGTGATATAATAAACAGAAAGAAAACATGGTGATGTATTACTTAAAACACAGACATGTTGAGATTGTATGGAGAATTATTTTATTTAAATCATCTAGCAAATCATAAAAGGTAATATAATTAAAAATAAAGTTATTTTAATTGTGAAATGGCTTCAACATTGAAGGGGTCCATACGGGAAAAAGAAACAAGGTTCAATTAGCATAGAGGCTGCTCACATGTAATGGTAAAGCCATACAGTCATGCAGTGGTCAGCAACCCTGTTCCTGGAGACCCTCCTGCATCATTTAGATCATTGCTTTAGTACACCTGTCTCTAATTTTTAGGTAGCCGTGAAAAGCTTGATTAGCAGTTTAAGAGGCTTGCAGGCTTTCTGGAGAACACTGGCTTGTTGTATTATCTTTACTGCCATTGTTTGCTTATAGATTTCCCTGATGCCCAGTTTTTTTCCTGGAGGAACAGAGGGTTGGGGAGATGAAACAGAGACAGATGAAGATATTAAGACTACACGGTTAAGGGTTGGAGCTAAACTCTTTAAGGGAGCGACCCTTCAGGACTGGAATTGAATAGCCCTGCTATACAGTATACCAGTGTTTCCCAACCCATTCCTATGTGGCACCCCTCCCAGGATGTTTTAAATGTCTCAACACCTGATCAGCTTGTTAGTGTGTTAATTTTGGGAGGAAGCTGATGAGCTGAATTAGGCATTTCATATAAGGAGAGATCTAAATCATCTTGGGAGGGGAGCCACTTAGATCTGGGTTGGGAAACACTGCACTATTCCCTCATCAGGACTTGGTACACTGAGTGAAAGGACAGTGTGATAGAGGATATCAGGATATTATCTAAAAATGGCATGGAAGTGAAAGGGTGTTTCAAATAAATAAGTAAATAATAGATTATCACAAGAGAGATATGGTTAGAGGTTATAGCAAAAGTATTGATATTCATGTGCAGGATCTGTGAGCGACCCATTGTTGTTGTAAAAGAGATGTATTGTCTTAGATTAAATAAAAATTGAAAGCCATGATGAAAGGAAACTCGTTTTTTCCCCAATGAAAAACAAAGAATCATAAATTAATGCATACTAATTCAACTTCCAATTGTTGTCTTTAATAAATGTAGCTTTTATATATAGTCAAAAGAAACATTGTGGTCAGTGGGGAGTTAGTTGTTTGTGTGTGTATGTACAGTCAGGTCAATATATACAGTATTTGGACACTGACACATTTATGTCACCATATTAGAGGTTCATTTTTACAACGTATGAGCTTTTAAAGTGTTAGTGAAACATTCCAAATTTCTATGGCATCATCTTGGAGTGTCGTCTTACTTGTGTTCCATATTTCATAACTTTCCTACAGTATGAATGGTTCAGAAGGCTGCCATAGATGCAAGTGTAGAAGGAGTATAAAAATAATAAGGAAGAAGAAATGCACTATTTGATACACTATTGGATCGTGTGTTGACCAGAACAGGGCATGGCAGTCTCTGCCTATTGCAGGTGGATCATGTACCCTGCTGCAAACTTTCCACAATTAGTGAAGTCAAAAGTTTTAAAACACTCATTCTTTATTTATACTTTTTCCACATTAGAATAATAATAAACTCATAAACTATGGCACAACACTAATGTAACTGGGAATTATGTTGTGAATAAAAGCATCCAAAATAAATCAAAACTCTGTTATATTTTATCATCTCAAGTACAATCACCCTTTGCCTAGAAATTGCAAAACCATACTCGTGTCATTTTATTAAGAAGTTTTTTGAAGTTTCAATTTCCTTAGGATGAATTTTAAAGACAACATATCCTCCAACTCATACAATTACTTTGGTCGTTTGTCCATTTCACCAAATACGACCAATAGACGCATTTACTAAATTAGCGCCTCTACCGGCAGCAGGTGAAACTTAATATATAAGGCTATTAAATTATATTTTGGGGGATCATTTTGCTATGATGACATGTACTGAGATCATGACTGACACTATTCAGGCATTTAGGGAAAATAACGTACCCATTTATTTATTATATGATATAAACACAACATACAAAACAGTCACAACTTTTTTAAAATGAACTTGAAATATTCCAAGTGTACCGAGGTCAAACGATCAATTTATTTGAAGAAAAGATGGCAAAAGTGATGACAATCCACTGTAAAGATCAGATCGGGTGTACACTAATTCAAAAACTGCTGCCAGAAGCGATGATACGTAATCTATGATTGTGAAAAGGCATTCGCTCTCATGTGTCTCGTGACCAATCACATTACCTCAGCTAAGAATGTGATGCTCCAAAATATCTTTAAAACCATAAATGTTTAAGAAACCGTTTCTACACTTACAAATGCATAAAATTAAATGTGTCTAATCTGATGTATAAGGCAAAAAACTTAAAACGTAACAACAGGTTGAATTTATAAGCTACTGCCGCTAGAGGACACTAATCCCTTAATACGTCACTTTATGTCATAATAAGGTGCTTGCACAAACGACTTATGAGGTCATTATTTTTTTGGAGGACAGTCTCTTTAAAGAATATTGAAGGAGTTCACATTTAATCTGGGCTTTAATTGGCTGCTTTTTCTTTAATATTCAGTCTAAGACATCTATTTTAAAAATACTTTTTCTAATAACAGAAATTAATCTGTTTGGCACAGGTATATTTTTGTCTACGAAAATAATTTTAAACATTTAACCATACATCTTTAGATTAAACGATTTTTAAGATCATTGTTAATATTTCAGTCAATATTTCAATGTTTCAAAACTTTTGACCAGTAGTGTGTGTACAGTATATACGTATATGAATGTTGGAACCCCACACTACTTTAAAGATACAACTATACAACCAGATAAAATTCACATCCATTTCCCACCTCCAGGTCACATAATAGTCCTCATGTTCATCCTCATCTCCCCGGAGTCTTTACTGTGCATTACTGTATGTGGATCCAGGGTTTAATTGTATAAAGCGAAACGGCTATCTGTCACAGGCCTTTTTATATTTCCTCCATTTTAATTTAAGCTACTGCCAGCTTTGTTTTATACAGTAAGTGAAACCCATTAAGGGCAGCGCTTCATAAAAATCTTGTTAAAAAGAGAAATGTAAGAAGGCAGCTTTAAAATAAAATTTTAAGAAGGGATAAACAAGCAAACAAGATTTTAATCCTTGTTAAAAAAACAGCTGTGCTTTTCCTTTGGCCTTCCCAT
Organism: Paramisgurnus dabryanus; assembly: GCF_030506205.2. NCBI lineage: Eukaryota > Metazoa > Chordata > Actinopteri > Cypriniformes > Cobitidae > Paramisgurnus > Paramisgurnus dabryanus. The sequence goes on from NC_133345.1 coordinate 15,041,681, forward strand.
CTGTTGAGATTGTTCCTCATCCCCCTACAGTTTTTGCCTCACCCTCTCCTTGTGTCTGTCCCACTATCTCTAGGACATTTGAAGATATCACTCTGGAGTCTGAATGCATGTTTGCAAGAGATTTTCCCATTTCTATTGGTCTGGGAAGGTTCCTTGACATGGAAATGAATGCTGAGGAAAAAGCTCTAAAAGGAGTGTAGACATGGATAACAAGAAAATACAATAGTTTAAGAGGGTGGAGACATTAATATCGTGTTCTCATAATATTTCCTTTTAAAGCTAGTTGCGCACACACCATGCTGATTCCCTATTTACATGGCAAAGTTTGTAAGGGGACTAACCAGTTTAAGATTGATGTTAAAAAAATGTGTTTTATACATTGAATTGGTTATTTGTGTAATTAAAGCTTTGGCTCTCTTAAAGGTCAAATTTTTCCTGTGTTTTTGAAGCTATGATTTTGTTTATGGTGTGCAATATAACATGTGTTCATGTTTCACGTGTGAAAAAATACTTTATTTTTCACACAATTTACTTCTGTATAGCGCTGTTTTCATTGTCCTCAAAACAGGCTGATGTCTTCCTTGTTCTATGAAGTCCCTCCTTCAGAAATACGTGATTTCTGATTGTGTAGTTTGTTTAGTGTGTTGTGATTCGATAGCAGCTTAGCTTAGCAGAGCCGTTTGAGCCAAAGCTGGCGACTGACGTATTCCTGTGGGCGGAGTTTAGTCAAAAACTGTTCTAGTGACGTCATTAAAGCAGGAAGTAGAGGACTGTAGTCCAAACTGGCTGTTGGCTGTAGGCTTTGAAAGGCGAATTCTGTTAAAGAAAATATAACGCCTGGCAGCGAACTTTGAGCTTTATAATTTTACAGGTATTATTTATGCTATTATAGCAACATTACACACTAACTGAAGTTTGAAAAATGGGATCAGGAAGAACGAGACCTTTTAAGGCGTTGGCGGTACATAGTGCATATTTATGCAAGAAACATATGGGTGGAGTGTATTTGGCGCTGTGATTCTGCTGGTTAATGAAATTAAATGCAATAAATTAATTTATTAATAACTTAATTTTTTAATACATTCAGGGATTAATAATAATTGAAAATTTATAAAGGTGGCATCTCCCATCAGATGTTCATATTAACAAAAGAAAACGACACTAAGACAACAAATTCAGGGCTCCCTTGCAAAAGAGATTTGAATATCTCAATGGGACATCACCTGGTAAAATAAAGGGTAAATAAAAAAAATAAAAAATGAGTGCCTTATGGGTCTATTTTTAATCTTTATCTTTGTACATTATAAAATAAACCGGTATGAGATATAAAGACAGCACACAGTCAATTGTACATTATAAACATACATAAACATTATAAGCTGACATACTACACAGTGTGATCCATTTTAAAGCTTTAAAGTACAGAGTTGCGTATAAATAGCATGAAGTGTGAAAATCGTGCAATACATACGCCAAATTCCAATTAGAATGGGCCGACTGATTCAAGCTGATAGAAGAGCAACTTTGACTGAAATAACCACTCGTTATAACCGAGGTGTGCAGCAAAGCATTTCTGAAGCCACAACACGCACAACCTTGAGGCGGATGTGTTATTTTTATTTGAACAAACTCCATAATCAATATTAGATTTTTTTTACAATTATATCTGCAAAGCTGAAATCCTCATAGGTGGATAAAGTATGACAGCAATTTTGAAGACCTTAGACACAGTATATATGTTCCTACTCATAAATAGATTTTTACTCCTCTATTTGATTTATTTTTCTTGGCAAATAATAATGGGGACATATTTAAAATTATAATATAATATATTTTAAGTACATGAAAGTATGCCACTGGTATAACCCCAGTTTTGGAGGTTCTGGTTAAATGCTGGATTTGATTTGGTTTACCTACCCTAGGTTAACCATTTCTGGCCAAGGTCTGGGCCAGTTATGGGCTATTAACTGTCTGAAAGTTGGGCCAGTTATGGCCTATGTGTGGTCCTCGTCTGTAATCAAGATTTGGGCCACTGTAGGGCCATCATTCTTTGTTGAACTGGCTATGTGGACCGAAGCTGGGCCGGAACAAAACTGCTATGTGTGTACACCTGATATAAATTTATTTAAAATGAGAGCACAATGGTTGGATAAGTGTCACGGAGTGACTTTGAGGGCGGAACCAAAAACGGTGGAGAAAGGTTCCGCCCAGACTGTGATTTGCAAACACCAGTCACTTCCTTCGACTCCATGGCAACCCAAATCGGGGTTTATTAGCAACAGGTGAGGAAAATGAGCGGGGCGATTGTTGATCGGGCAATGTGGTGAGGAAGAGGCACATAAATAGGACACGAGAAGCACAGGAAGAGGCGGTTGATTTTGGGGCGAGCTCATTTCCGCCAAGGGCGGATATAAACTAGTGATGGCGAAGTGAAGCTTTCTTGAAGCAGTGGAGCTTTCAACCCAATTGTATCGGAAAAAGGTTCATTACTCGAAGCTTTTCAAATCAGAGCTCAATGAGGACCTCTGCTGGTGAAAGTGCTGTTTCACAACATGTTCCACAACCAAACAACGTATTAATTTAATTATAAAAGCCAAACTTAATGGGTTGACAAATTAAGGATAGATTCATAAATAAATGTAACAATATATTAAATACATGACCAAAGCATGTTCCATTTCATGCGAATGGTACTCCAAACAAAAATAACAAATTAAGGATAGACCTTGTCTCAAAAGTATAAAGTGTGAACCAATAAAAAAATATATCATGGTATTAAGTGGTGCAGAAAAGGCTTTTTACTACTATATATATATCATAAACTCACTAGTAATCGATTCCGTGTAATGCAATACTCCAATACAACCCACGAGGGTCACGTCACGTGATTTTGCCAGAACGAATCAAGCTTCGATACAAAGCTTCAATGAAAATCGGTTCGTTTTTTTGACACACGCTTCGAAGCTTCGGTGTCACTGGTAACATCACTAATATAAACACCGGCCTTCTCTGAAGAGTCTAGAGGCGGAAAGAGCGGAAAGAGTGCAGGGATGAAATGAAGGAGTCGTTGTGTTTTCCAGCAGTTTTTTGGGCGCTACGGAGTGAAGGAGCTTATTTAGAGAGCGTGTATCGTGTACTGTAGAGCTTGGAACAAAGAGAGAGATACACACACTGGGCTGAGTATACGGTCATCTTTATTGAAGCATCGTGTTTACTTGTATTATGTGGTTTGTAGTTAATCCACATTAAAGATCATCTAGGATTACCGGAAGGAGATTGTGCTGCCAGTCGTGCCTGGCGCCGGTTATCTGGAAGAGAAGGAAAAGTTCCAGTGGTAACGGAAGTGTGAATACATTGAAATATTCAGCGTGTCAACATTTACTTTAAAGAGTGTGGAATAATTGTCCACCTGTTGGGAGTAGTGACCAGTGTGTAAGCTGCCCCACCGTAAAGGGATTAGTGGGTGAGCCGGGAACAGCAAGCAAGGAGTCCATTGTCTAGTCGTGGCTGTGACGTTTCACCTGGCTGTCTGCCGCATCAGTGCCCCCAACATCCAGGAACTACCCTCCGGCCTTAGGTGGTACTGACCTTAAATTCACTGTGAGTGTGTGGAGTGCAGTGCGTGAGTCCTTTTTGTTTGTGCACTTGAAGTCTGTAGTCTTGTGTCATGTTGTCAGTAGTCACCTTCTAGGCTGAGAGAGAAACCCTGTGGAGAAGAACGTGAACTGGTGTTGTGAGACGACCGCTTTCCAAATACATGCCCGCTGGTGGCTCTGGACCCCTACCTCACCGAGTGCTGGCGCGTCGACAAAAACAAGCAAGATCCAGGTGCCCCTTCTGTATACTCACCATATGCCCAGGGAGAAGATCCAGGTGCCCCTTCTGTATACTCACCGTATGCCCAGAGAGAAGATCCAGTGTGCCCTTCTGTATACCCACCTGTATGCCCAAGTAAAGATCCCGTCGCCCTCCCGCATACCCACCTATACACCTGGAGCCAAGAGACCTGAATGCCCCCATGCTATGAGGAACCAAGGACTGAGATCTCTTAAGTATTTAATTTCCCCCTACCTGTCTTTATAATATTTAATAAAATTTGTTAATTTTTACTCCTTTGTTTGTCTGGTCATTGGGGTGATTTGGGACCTCCTTGGGGTGGAAGTGAAGGAGGAGTGTGACCCGCGACAGGGGCGGTCCGCTCCCACCTGTGACATAAGCCCTTCCTCCAAACTTGGACTCATCATCAATGTGACTCTGTAAAGAGAAAAATCTAGGCTTCAGGCACCTCTCATCTGTTCTCTCTCTGACTTCGCCAACCTCCCTCTTTCAGACATGACAGCATGAAGGGATAAGGCCAAAGTAATTATGGTTCAGCCAACCTGCCAGGTGTGATAAATGACTAATAAGGAGAGAGTTGACCAGGGTCCTCAAAGGAAGACTATTAAGAGTCTTATCAGTCCTTTACCACTACTGCCTGGCCCCAGGATAGAGGGCATTGTAACTCTGCAACTCTCACCCTTTTCCGTTTTCTGCCTACTTTGGAGAGACCCAGATTAACCCTCACATCCCAAGTTCTCAGTTTTGTGATTAGACATTTTTTAACAAAGTCATTGCAAATTATATTGAAACACTACTTTGAAATGAAGGAATTTTGTCACCTAATGGAACTGTTGTTTTGTTACTGATCCAATAAATAAAACACTTTCTATGAAGCTTGTATTTATAATGCAATAAATATCTGTCTAATAACTATTTGTAACAGCTACAATACATTATAATGGTTACCTATTAACACTCTGGGGTCCAAAAACACGGCGCTGCGTTTTGACGTGTTTTCTCCTTATCATGGGAGAATCAACTTAAAATACTCCATCATTATATAGACAACTTGATCCATACACAAGTTAGGGGAGGGACAATTTGGCATCTCCAATTTGCCTAAATTGCATGTTTTTGGCCTGTGGGAGGAAACCAGAGTACCTGGAGTAAACCCACGCTGACACAGGGAGAACATGCAAACTCCTCACAGAAAAGCCACCTGCCCTAGCTAGGGCTCAAACCGGAGACCTTCTTGTTGTGAGGCAACAGTGCTACCCACTGAGCTGCCCTGGTTTAGTTCTGTTCAAAGCAATCTTCAATTACAATAGTCACATATTGGTTTTAGTAGACGCTTAATTATTTTAAACACTGTACTCGTCTTCACCAAATCTTCTGACACAAACCTTGTTGGCGAGAGCTTCATTATTGACATTCCTGACCAGAAAAAATTGTGTTGAGACCTGTGGCGAGTGGACTTCAGTGAAATAGGATGGACCTCAATGACTACTCTTAAATTACATCATTTTACAATATAATGGTTAAACGGATTACATTATGTTTTTGGAGTCACAGATCAAATAATTTTTGAATCAGCAAAAAAAGGGAATTAAGGAAAATAAAATAAAGACAAATCAAGAAAGTATAAGCATATGAAAATAGAAAAGAACAAAGTTACAAATAAAATATAACAGCAGTTTTTAGGAACAGAAATAGAATCAAATGAATAATAACACTGTCTTCTTCATTCTATAAATTAAATTATAGTTAAAGTCGCCATGAAACGGAAGTAGCGATTGCCTTATTTTCCCCGTGGTGACGTATATCCGAATGAAACGGCTTTTGAGATGAAATAAGGCAGGGCTGGATTTGAATTTGTCCATCGAGATCTGATTGGATCGTTTGAAGTTGGGTCGTGTTGCTAATTGCTAATAACTGCGATCTTCTCCCGGACCCCGCCCACCTGCCATACTTTTGACCGGAAGTGAAGAGAGATCGTTTTGAGGAGGGGAGGAGATTTGCATTTTTGATTAAAGATTATGAGCACACACGAATTTTTAAAAAATAATGAAGCTCACAGATAAGTCATTTGTTAATAATACCACACTATTAAAAATACATATATAGTTTTTCATTTCAATTTCATTGCGACTTTAATCTTTTAAAGGTGCAGTGTGTAATTTTTAGAAGGATCTCTTGACGGAAATGCAAAATGATATACAAAACTATATTATCAGGGGTGTATAAAGACCTTTCATAATGAACCGGTATGTGTTTATTACCTTAGAACGAGACCCATTTATCTACATACACTGAGGGTCCCCTTACATAGAAGTCACCATTTTGTGCCGCCATTTTTCTACAGAAGCCCTTAACGGACACATTTTTTTCATAAGTTGTCTACGACGATGACATGTTTGTCTGGTGGCGGCTACCGTAGCTTCTCTAAAAGCGAGGGGTGAGCAGTCGACTAAGCCATTGGTTGCAATTCGTGACCTCACCACTAGATGCCGCCAGAGCCGGCGCCAGACCATAACTAACAGGGGGGCACTCGGCTTCCAACGGGGGGCACGCAATAGCAACAATAACTTGCAGAAACAAGACATTAAAACAACAAATACAGCAAGCACACACTCATACAACTGGTACAGACTGTCAGCTCATTACCCGTATAAAGTGCAAAAGACCACAAACTATGCGCAAAACTACTGAACTTCGACCGCGGTGTGAGCGCAAGCTGAGCTCCGCTGCGCTCGCGCTACTCGACGCAACAACAAACCGCCCTCGCGCGGCGCAAGCCATTGAAATGAATGGGCACAGCGCACACCGCGTCCTAGCTTTAAAAAAGCCGCTTTACCATAATCACGTCATAATGCTGTTAACGGTCTATAGCCACACTTCACATTTAAGCTTACGTAATTTAAAACAACGCTAACTTACCTTTAAAATAGCTGAAGACGGCGTGTAAGAACATTAAACTTCCTTAAAACAGTGTCCTGTAGATTTGTAAATTCCACCTCGACCTCTAATCTCTGAGTTTGAGCCAGTCTGGGTTTGCATGAAGTCAGATGAAGCAGGCGGTGCTGATTCGTTCTAAATGTTCTAATATTCATATTTTACACGATCCATAAAATGCCGCGAAAAAACACGTTGCTAGTATCAAGTCACAAATATGCTAAAGACGTAAGACGGGTGAGACGCGGCAATACATCCAATCAGAGAAACTGGTCTATTTTAATTAAAGAAAACATATATCAACTATATTTTTATCATTTGATTACATTACAAGTCATGAAACATTCAATGTTTAATTTATTTTAATTATTCTTGATATATATTAAATTAATAAAAAAATTTTGTAGGGGGGCACAACAACCTGTTCGGGGGGGCACTGCCCGCGAATGCCCCCCATGACGCCGGCCCTGGATGCCGCTAAAATTTACACACTGCACCTTTAAAAGTACAGAAGTGATTTTTCTTATGTCTTCTGTTGCTTGATTAACATAATGACACAAACATAAGGAGAATTAGCTGCCACTTCCAAAACCAGATAAGCACAGACCATATACACATTTCTAGATTATTTGGGGTGAATGTGTCCTGTAAAGCGCAGAGAGATTCTCTGTGTGTGTGCGCTTATGAGTGTGTCCATTTGAGTATGTGTGTGCGTCTGTGTGCATAGAAAACAGCTCACTTTGACATCATCTTGCGCTCAAATTATTTAAAATGGCTTGAATGTTAACATTTGCAAGGTTTAGAAACACATGATATCCAATCATATATCAGTGGAGAAAAGGGAAAAATATTTTAGATTATCCTATTTTACTATTAATTAAAAAAGGTATCATCTGATTATTACATCTCTTGTGATTTAACCCATAAGGGGGCGGTGTGGCTCTGCATGTGACATAATAAAACCTCTCTCTCTCTCTCTCTCTCTCTCTCTCTCTCTCTCTCTCTCTCTCTCTCTCGCACACGCACGCACGCATGCACGCACGCACACACACACACACACACACTGTGAGTGCACAAGTTAGTTTTACAACTTCTTGTAAACTACAGCTATTTATCCTGTACAGACGTTCTACAGACGTACATGTACTGCATGCAAAGGCCATACTCAAAGCTGCCAAATCAGATAGAAAATAGGATTTTGAAGTAGGGTTAACTATATTGCAAAAATTAACAATTATTTAAATAGAATACTAATACTAGCCAAATACTAAAACCACATCTGCTGTTCATACAACAGAGCCTTTGCCAGGTGTTCACCTTATAGAGCACGTGTGTAAAATCAATCCAGTGGTCAGGTGACACATCATAGGCAGGTGATGTCTGAACCAGAAAGCTATAAAAGAGCATCCGGCAAAGCCAGCTTTAGATTTTTGCGCCTCAGCAAGCGTGTGTGTGTGTGTGTCTGTTAGTGGGCAAAGAATTGAGCGGTGAGTTGGCTCCGTATGGAAACCAATTTAATTATTTCTTTAAAAAAGTAACACAAGACAAAATAGAAGCTCAGTGAATGAATTAAATGTTTTGATGTGTGTGCGTATATTTAAATTTAATTCACATGAATTTTAACAGCAAGACAATGTGTGCGACTGTGATTCATGTGCATTCATGTCAATGAGAACAACCTCTTTCGTCACGTTTGTAGAGCTTTAATGCAGTGGTGTAGTCTACGTGATACGCAGGTATACGCCGTATACCCACTAGAAATGGTCAAGGATTTCCGTATACCCACTAAAAATAGCGCGAGGATGCGTAACAGCATGGTTTTGTGACATATTTTTAAACTTTTAGTCATAATATAGATGTGAAGCACTGATCATTAGCATGCTACACTTCCACTTTTGCGGGTTGAAATACATATTAGGCTATATACTTCCTGCCGAACTGCGCGATCCGTTCGGCGTATTAATTTCTATGAAATCAAATTACTATAGTGACGCGATAGTGACTGTGGAGCAGACTGGTGTGACGCCACAGGGAAGTGACAGCTAAGCACCGCGAGAGCGACTCCAGTTATCACATGGAGAAATCTGCTTTGAATCGCTTTCGCGGTACTTTGACATCACCAAGAGGTCTGCTTAGCGCCAAATGAAGTCGAACCTGCAGTGTAGCTGCTCACGCGACACTGAGAAGTGAACGAGTGAAGCAGTGCTGCAACATAATCCATAGAGCTTACAACGCACATGTGAGTACAACATTTAAATCATCAGTCCAGTTTATTACTTTATCTGGAGGTAAGGCTCCAAATGCAATAAAATAAGCCCGTGATAATATCCTGATGGTTTTTAGCTGCCTTCAGTTCCTCTGCATGTTTGCTTGTGCTTCACAGTGTTAAACTTTCCTTCTCTGTGTTCATTTATATATCTGCGTTCAAGATCATCTTGACAAGATGTATATGATCTTAAACTTCTGTGAGGAAATTCATGTCTGCGTTGATCTTCAGTTTAGACTTGCAAATTTTAGGGTACAGGAGGGTCTTGTAATAATAATTAAGTATAAGCCTATTTTCATTTTTAGACAATGCTTATATTATATGCAAAAAAATAAGCTTTAATATCAATGACTATGCAAATTATAGTTAATTCATGGTCATCTTAAATGTGTATTAATTAAAAACATATAGTTGTCAGATAATATCTATTGAAAGAGTGAATATTTTTTTCTCCTTCAATGCATGTGTTTGCCACGGATTGAAGATTGTAAACAGTTTATTTAATTTTAATTAACAGTTAAGTAACTTTTGTTCCTGAGTTAGATGTTGATTAACACTAAACCAGTCTAAAAATCAGTCCAGTTTCCCCAGCTGTAAACTCATTGGCTCTAAAGTCTTTTTTTTCTTATAATAAACTGACATGTTGATAACACATTCAGTTTATGTGTTTATGAGTACACTTTCAGAATGCTCTAAGTTACATGAATATCTTTACTGTATGCATCTGTGAGTGGTGGTCCTTATGAGGTGTCGCGCTAGGACGAGTGAGCATAAGGGTGAGAGGGAAAAATCACAGTATACTCACTACAAAAATCTAGACTACACCACTGCTTTAATTTGTTCAGTTCTAAAATCGGTTAAGTTCAAGTAAACCAAGGTTTATTCAAGGATTTATTTATCTTATGGACAGAGAAAGAACATAATGTAGCATTTTAAATGTTTGTATAAATTAGGCCTCGCAAACCAAGTTAACACAAGGGCTCGCACCAACATTGAAACAGCTCTGCTTTGAGCAAGGGTAAATTGAACTTAGATGGTTTAAATATACTATTTAGTGATTTTAAGACATTAAACTTAAGGTAAAACTAAAATTGTGTGGACATATACAAAGGTAAAATACCGATCTAGTCTTTGGTACTGACCCTCATGTTTTGGAAGTTTCTGTTGGATACAAATGAGAGACTTTGAAGGTAATATGTTTTGTGGTTACCATCATTTATATAAAATATCTTCTTTTGTATTTAACAAAAGAAACAACATGAGGGTGAGTAAATGATGAACTATTCATTTAAAGCTGTTGGTCATTAATATAGCATGTTTCTTGGTTTAGTACAATCACAATCCTACACAGCTCCTTTAAAGCCTTTAGGATGTTTACAAGAATACTACACAGTTGTCACCCTAAACAAAAAAGACCACTCATAAGAAATAATAATAATAATAATACAGAGAGAGGCAGTTTAAAGGGGGGGTTTAATCGTATTTCAAGCATTCTGACTTATTAACACAGTTATAGAGTTGTTTCCTCATGCTAAACGTAGGCAAAGTGTCAAAAATGCAGTTGGGCGTGTTTCAGAGTATTTCTGTGCCGAATGCACTTCGCCAGGGTTCGTACAAGTTTCGGCTAATTTTTTTCGATTACGGTTCTAACTGACGTTTCAGGGGTTTTCGATACGTATCACTTCTTTATATGGGCTTCCGCCGGAAAACTTCCCCTGGAAAACCCCGCCCAGCCGTCAGTCAGCGGGAGACGCTAGAGCTTGCTAACAGCTTATCACGCCACTCAGCTTTGTTTAATTTCAAAAGTCAACAATGGCACAACAAGAAGTGTGTTTTTGGATGTAAGAAGAAGACATCCAGCCTTATGGAAACAATGGATATAGTTTATTATCCGGATTAGCAGCGGAGTTTTGCGTGTGTGTGTTTGATGCGGTGGATTTTCATGACGAGTTACACGCGGTAAGTAAGACTTCTGTCTATGTTGGAAATAGGCGCGTGTATATTATATAAATGACACGAACATGTAGTGAATCATAAGTTAAAACAGTGTTGTATAGTGTTGCATGACTCGTACTCGCTCCTCCTGTGTTATAACTCCTCCTTCTTAATTTTTTCGTACGTTATCGGAAAGATTCGGTAAAGCTAATCTTTCTTTTATAAATCTGATTAAACTAAAGACTCTTCAGAGATATAAAGGATGTCATACTACTCCATAGGTACTCCAGATTAATATCAGAAATGCAGAAACAGCGTGTGTTACGTGAGCTTTAATAATATAGAGGGGGACAATTGGTTATAATGTGATTTATGAGACTATTATAGCTTACTATACATGCTATAACTATGTTAACTACTGTATTTAGAGTTCATTATAAATCATCAGGCTCTTGAAAGTTACAACTACAAATGGGTTAATTATTATAAAGTACTGTATTGTACTAGCCTGGCTAACACCAGACCAGTCTCATAGAGTATGAGACGTGGTCTGGGAACCACATGCTCATTTTCTCGTATTTGAGGCGTGGTTTAGGAATGCCCAGGGCCGTTTATCGGGCGCTACGAATGTCTATCAAATGCGTCTGTACGTAGCTCATAGCCAATTGTTTCAATTATAGTTGATGAAGTATGTAGAGTGACATAAATTGTGTCAACAACTTTTATTGGGTACGTGTGCACACAGCTGAAAGCTATGCAACTAAACCGGTAGCTGTATATTGATATTTAAAAGCAACACAACTTAGTGGCACCATGACAACCACAGTACAGGCATAATGACAATATGATATTAATAAATACCACTTACCTTTTATAAGTTCAATGCCTAGCAGGTCCTATAAAACTCTGTGGCTTTTATCGAAAAGTAACTTCGTGTCTGCTGCCATGTTGGATAAACAAAACTGCTTCAGTGTGTCGCATAGATGCAGACCCGGCGCCAGACACAAATTCACGGACGGGCATTTCATTTTTCAGGGGGGGCACAAATGAGAGCAACCTCACTGCAATGCATAATATCATTAATTATGAATTAAATGGACAAAAAAGCGAGGAAGAACTAACATACCTCTCCATTAACGCAATACAACGGAGAAGTCGTAAAGATTAGACCTAGCTTACTGAAGCAATCTAAACGCAAATAAAACACGTCGCACGGCTCGACATCAACGCTTGTCCGCTTAATATCAGAGACAAGTGGATTTTTAAAAGGCCAAGTGAAAGAGAATTTTACTTGCTCGACCGAACAAGTTGCCTAGTCTGATTAAAAACGCCAATAACAATCACCAAAACAGGATAATGATTCTGCATCCTTTAATCAATGGCGACCGAAAGTGCATAATGTAATAACGCAAAGTTAAACAAATAAGCACAGCAAACACAAAGGGCCCTATCTTGCACCCAGCGCAATTGACTTTGTCAGTGACGCATGTATCATTCGTATTTTGCACCGGCGCACAGCGGGTTTTTCCCTCCACAGACGCACTTCGGCAAACTAGGGAATGAACTTGCGCTCCCTGGGCGGTTCAGCGCTAAAAAGGAGGCGTGTTGCGGCGCAAACCATCCCTGATGCTATTTTGCAGTTTCAAAAAACAATTGCGCCACTGACCAAAAAAAACTAGTCTAAAGTCAGTGGCGCGTTGCGCGTGGTTCATTATGTTATTTTAAGGGCGCATGCTCGACCATAATGTATAGCGTGCACAACGCGCATACACTTTGCTTATCTAATCTACACAGATGCAACAATTATTTTTGCAAATCATAAATGGTTACAATAAAAAATATTAACACATGAGATAAGGGAAATCATTGTGTGAGCATTGTGGTGATAGTTTTTATTTATTGTGTGGCTGCGTTAAAAAATTATCATGCAAATAACGATTAAAATATTTTCATAAGAAACCTTAATGTATATGAACTTGATTTGTAAGCGTACTTTGGGGTTGGACCTTGCTTGCGTTTCTTGGGTCCGATTTCAAAGCCCCCAAACCCTTTCAGCGGTGAGGGTGGACGCAGCGATGTCCTCTGCTGGCGTCAGGTCCTGAGGCAGATCCACCTCTGGTTACACGGCGTGCCCGATTTAGGCTGGCAAGATTGGCTTTGACTGCTCTTACAAGAACGTCTGTCTCCTCGGCTGTGAACCGCTCCTGGCGTGCGCCTGGTAAATCCGTCATAATAATAGCAAACCGCCATGGAACTTGCGCCCTTGCGTTTAAAGGGAATGTTGGATAGCGTTCTGATTGGTTTATTTGACGTTACGCCCAAACCACACCTATGAATAATGAACCTACTTCAGACCAACCCCTTATTGATTTGCGCCCGGCGCAAGAGTTATTTCTCACGCCGGGAAAATAGCAATAGCGCCCAATATCCACCCACAAACTCACTTGCGCGTTGCGCTTCGCACTTGCGTTTCAGATCGTTAAAATAGGGCCCAAAGTGTGTTAACAAAGTGGGTTAAACATACTGCGGTAAAATGTGGATTTTTTTATAACATGATATAGTTAAGCAGCATCACATCACGGTTGAAAATGTGACAGATTTAATGACAGTTCACTAAACAAGTAATTAATATTAAGCCACTTACATTTTAGATGCAATGTTGACTGTTTTTGTTGTTTCAGCAGCGAAAATAGTGAAAGATAACAGCAGAACCATAACGTGTCAGTCTCACTGCAGGCAGCACTCAATCGTGTCTTAACTTTAAGCGATGGCGCGCAGCAAACAACCAAACATATCCGCGCTCACTATTGACAAACCAATCAAATACGTTTAATATATATATTTTTTAAAATCAGACCAAACACATTTTTATTTTTATTCAGGAGTTATATATTTACAAAACAATAACTTTTAATTAATTATTAATTAATTTAATTATTAACAGTGGCCTATTGATAAAAACATGGAGCTGGTGAACAGGTGAAGGGAGACCGCAGGTTCGTCCTGGGCGGGCACTGGTGACTCACAGGGCGGGCCTGGCCCCCTAAAGCCCGCCCATGGCGGCGGGACTGCATAGATGTCGTCATCGTCTTTCTGCCCCCTCCCCGTTCTGTGATTGATTCCCTATTTCAGGGGGGAAATTGGTCCATGGTTTCCATGCTAAACTTGCAGCGTGAATAAATTTGCGCAAGGCAGCATGTGGAAATCCAGGCTAGTATTGTACTGTTTTTATAATAATTTATATTATCAGATCATGCAACACATTTTACGTTTTTTTTTTTAGTAAGGGATTATTCCTGCATTATAATGCATTATAATTATTATAAATACAGGCTTTACAGAATGTGCTACAAAAACTTTATTCAGGAAAAGTTTATATTTATCATTTGTATAAAACTTTGGCATGTTCTTAAAAGATTTAGTAAAATTTACTTAAAGCAACTTTAATACATGTGCATGCATGTTTATTGTATTTATTTGACAAAGAGACAGAAGAGATATGATGAAAATCACACACAAAAAAAATAAGAATAGAAAAAGAGAGGCAATTAGAAATAAAGAAAATTAGAGGGAGAGAAAGAGAGGGTAGACGACACTGTACTAATGACTTCACAGCCCATTAGCCACTTAGTCTGATATGCTACACCTCATTACTCTGCCAGCGCAGCCGTGCATTAAAACACAAATCCATCCACTCACTCAGATCTTTCCTTCAGCACCAAAACTGCACTCATGCTTATCCTGTGTGTGCGTGTGTATGTGTGCATGCATGCATGTGTGTTTTTGCTGAATAGCTTGTTGTCTTCTGCTCAATACCTCTGTGACATAAAAAGCGGTGTCTAATTTGATTATAGTTACTCAGAATATCATGCTTAGCTCAGTTTATAGCAAAATCTAAAAGAAAAGAACAACTTAAAGACCTCTGAATGTTGTCAAAGGTGGACAAGCTCAAAACTTTTCACATACAATTTACACCTGTATTTAGTGTTATCCACTTGTGATCAGATCGACCAAAATGCATCTTAATACCAAGTGTGGATGACTGATTCCTTGCATTGCATCACTGAAGCTCTGGCTAAAAGCCACTGCAACAGTTGTACTGATGTCCAAATACTGGCCCATGGCCACCAGCTATCGTCATAGTTCCCCGCACGTAATGTATGCAAAGTGGGACCATTAAGCACAAAAACAGGCTTGAGCCAATTGTTCCTGCCAACACTAATATCAATTAGTGTTTCATGTAAATGCAGACAATTACAAAGTGATTTGAAGTTTATCATGTGTTGCGATTTTGCACGCAGTTGCTCTAAGGGCGTTTTACACTTGGCTCATTTGCTGTGGTCCGAGCCCAAGTGCAAATGTTCCCGGCGCTTTGGTTTCACACACACTTAATTCTATCAAACCCCAGTGCATTTGCTTTAATCTCACATCATCATCAATGCGCACGTACAAAAGGTTGTAAAAAACAACGTGACTCGGCATATTTTTGGCTTTTTAATATTTTGGTGTTATCATGCACAGCAGAGAGAGTGACAGCTGTGCATATGATTGTTGTCATTGCCTAAAACACATGCACAGATTACTTTGCCGTTTGGACGAGTGAGCACCCGAGCCCAAGGTGCGTTCACATTCACGCCAACTGCGCCACAGTTCCATTGCAACCCAGCTCAGGCCCCCTCCTTTATGTAGTCTCGGGTTCTGTACCCCGGTTCTGCATGACAGCTTTCACATTACAATTTTTTCATACAAACTGTGCCCTGTTTTGAACTAAATTGCCGGTGTAAAAGTCCCTTAAGACAGTGTTTCTTAACTCAACACCCGATTTAACTCAACCTTCTTCCAGAATGTTTGAATGTCTCCCTAATTAAAACATTAACAAGCTGATGAGTTCAATTTTGTAAGCAAAACCCAGAAG
Source organism: Paramisgurnus dabryanus (assembly GCF_030506205.2). NCBI lineage: Eukaryota > Metazoa > Chordata > Actinopteri > Cypriniformes > Cobitidae > Paramisgurnus > Paramisgurnus dabryanus. Next base: position 15,057,568 of record NC_133345.1, read on the forward strand.
TTTAGGAAAACATTTTAGCACGTTTGGTTTCATCCTTTTTTAAATGGAATTTTGGTTAAATTGAGTTTAAATTGAGTTAGTGTAACCCTACCCTAACCCTTATAAATAATATTTTGAATGGTTGTGTTTGACGAGTGTTGCTTTTTTAAATGCACATTATAAACGAGTCAAACTCGATTTTAGATTGATAAGTACTTCATACTGATCACGGAGCCGTATACATGCACAAGCTGTGTATGAAACACTGAATCGGAGCCTTGCGATTCCGAATCGATTTTAGACAGGTCTTTTTAATGGGAACGCCATGCATCGATGCACATCCCTACTGTACATATGGGTTTGAATCCACTGAGACACACCATTGTGTCCCTGAGCAAGACACTTAACCCCTAGTTGCTCCAGAGGCATGCGACCTCTGACATATATAGCAATTGTAAGTCGCTTTGGATAAAAGCATCAGTTAAATGAATAAGTAAAGTAAATGTACCTTGTCAAGAACAGAAATATTTTTATGTTTGCTTGCTTTTTGAAACGTGTCTCTCCGTGTATGCACTACTGAGTGCACTTAAACGCGCGCACCAGGGGCATTGCTAGACATAAAGCTCTACTGGGGCACATGCCCCCCATTTTTTGCTGACTTTTTTTGAAAGCCTGCTGTGTGCAAGAAGTGTGCAACACTTCTATACAATGTCCTTTGCTTAACCCACTATTATACAATGTTTGAGACCTGACAGGGTGAGAATGTAGTTTGTCTTACCTCATAATTTCTCCTTTCTTCTTCCCTTTCCATGCTTTGCACAAAACATTTCTGATGTCCATCTACAGAAGCCAATAATGATGGAGTCAAAATAAGATTAGCATTATTATTTAGAAACTTACTTTAGTCTCGTCATGTTTTCATAAGCTAACTAACTCGCGTGGCGTCACCTTTTAAATGCAGTTGTGCGCGGATGAACGCAAAGACACGCACCAACATGGATAAGTGCATGCATCAATGCGACTGCTTTGTCGCTTTTACAAGCGTATATTGGGTAACTACTTGCATATAGATCCGTTTTGCCTTGATTGTCTTTGTAAAGGATTGCACTAGTTAACTGCTAAAATTTAAACTTGAGATTTACACCGGGGCACAAAAGATTTACACTGGGGCATGTGCCCCAGTAAAAGGGGTCTAGCGACGCCCCTGCCGCGCACACACATAGACAAACGGCGCATTATAAACAGTCGTCCTACATAAAAACGTAAAGTTGTTTTTCATTGCTCTATTCACCAAATGTATTTTAATCGATTACATTGTGAGACACAGTGACACAACTCTCTAAAGTTTACAAATCAAGAGTTCTGATCGAGGGCATTTAGGGATGATTTATCACGCCTGACTGGAGCTGGACCGGACACATTAAACCACATGTGCATACAGAAAGCTGCTTACTTAATGCCTTTTTGTGGTTAAATTGTTTTAAATCACTTGAGTGTTGACATTTGCAAGCCTTTGAAACACCTGCAAATGATAAACTTTCCCTATTTAAATGTTTTTATTAATCTGCGAATCATGTGCGAGCCGAACCGTGGGTCGTGATCGGTAAGGACCAACTGCAACAGCACTACTGAATGATACAACTACACCCATTCACTACGTTTATTTTCGAAACTGCCAAGTTATCCACCTGGGTTGGATTTTGACTGGGCTAAGCCAATGTCAATCAACATTCCATCCAATCGGAATTTTGATATGCAGTCGTGTTGAGTATCTACGTTCATCTACCAGGTGTAGCTGGCCATCCGAGAAACAAACTCGGGGGCCCCCTAGTGGCTCGGGGCTCCAAGCAGTTGCCTGCCTTCCCTGTTGATAAGGTGCGCCTCTGTATATATGTAAAGTACTGAAATGTAATGTAGTTCTAAGTTAAGCTAATGTCAGCTGACTCCCACACTGTAAAAAATAATATGCCCCATCTACTCAATAAAATTGTGGCAACAGATTACAAGCAATATCATTAATTACATTCAACAAATAAAAATTGATTTAGATTTACTCTATAAACTCCTTAATATTAACATATTCAAAAAGACAAACTGCAATTTGCAATGCAAAAAATTATTAAAATTTAAACAAAAATATTGGGTATACTAGATAAAGATCTAGCACTATACAATAAAAAATATTATGTGATATCTACTCAATAAAAGTGTGGCAACAGATTACAAGCAATATCATTAATTCAATTCAACAAATAAAAATTGAGTTAAAATCACTCCATAAACTCCTTAATAGCAACCCATTCAAAAAGGTTAACTGCAATTTGCAATTAGAAATTAATTTAAATTTAACCAAAATATTGGGTATACAGGACAAAGACCTAGCACTATTCAGTAAATACTATTCAATTATACTATTTTAATTTAACATCATGATTTAAAATGTATTCATTAATATTAATATTAATAATGAGTATTACATCTGATTTTAGAATGACAGACAAAGATTAATCAATTCTTATTTTATTGCAGTCAACAGAGCAGGAAAACATAATTTTAATGGTGTATTTGTAACAGTGTACACTTCAAAAAGTATTTTACAGTCTTTAAAGAAAACCGTCCACATTTCTCCGACTACGAAAGGTTCCATGTTTGTGTTCTGTTACATTGATTCACACCCAGAACATCAGACAGCAGTTTAGACTTACTGTACTATAATCAGTTTATAAACTTTGAATAATCCAGCTCCAAGAAAAGTTTCTGAAACACCTAAAAAGATGCCTGGGATACTGGACCCTAGTGAAAAATAAGTGTGCTTAAGTGTACTTTTATAAAGTGTACTTATTACATAAATAATACACTTTAAGTATATACACTTAAGTGTGAATTAAATGCAATCTTTTCGGCACACTGAATGCACATTAAGTGTATTTAATTTCAAATATATCATATATTAAGTTGAAATAAAATGTAATAAGTTGCCATTAAGAGTGATTTTTGGAACAACTTAATTGGTATTTTATAACAACTTTATATCTACTTTCATAATTTCTTCTAGTGTTTTTACAATATACTTAAAGTGCACTACACAATATAATTACATGCAATTAATGTGATTTAAAATGCACTTTAATGTCTGCTTACAATACTCTCAAGTGTGAATTGAATGCAATGGTTTCAGTGCACTGAATGCACATTAAATGCAATTAATTTCAAATATATCATATATTAAGTTGAAATAAAATGTAATAAGTTGCCATTAAGAGTGATTTTTGGAACAACTTAATTGGTATTTTATTACAACTTTATATCTACTTTCATAATTTCTTCTAGTGTTTTTACAATATACTTAAAGTGCACTACACAATATAATTACATGCAATTAATGTGATTTAAAATGCACTTTAATGTCTGCTTACAATACTCTTAAGTGTGAATTGAATGCAATGGTTTCAGTGCACTGAATGCACATTAAATGCAATTAATTTCAAATATATCATATATTAAGTTGAAATAAAATGTAATAAGTTGCCATTAAGAGTGATTTTTTGGAACAACTTAATTGGTACTTTATTATAACTTTATATCTACTTTCATAATTGCTTCTAGTGTTTTTAAAATATACTTAAAGTGCACTGTTCAATCTACTGTCAAGCAATTAATGTGAAATTAAAAATAAGTTAATGTATATTAACAGTACATTTAATTACTCATTAAATGTAATGTTTCAAATACAAGTTTGCCAAATAAATTCCAAAATATAAAATTAAATGCAATCAGTTGAACTGGGATTTCAGTGCAGTGAAGTGATTTCATTGCATCTTTCTACAGTATGTACTTTAACTACTTCTATTGTATGTGAAATATGGTTATGTAATTCTCAAAATACTGAAAAACAAATCTAGTTAATTAAATATGTATTCATTTCAGTTTAATGCATTGCAAACAAACAAAAACCACAATGCTTATACTGACAATAAAACAGTTTGGTAGTCAAATAATTATGAATCAGATTTTTTGTTTTGCAAAAGTACATTTAATAAATTAATTATGAGTTGTATATGTCCAAACAAAAAAACCCTCATTTTAATATTGTTAAATTGGAATCAAACAAGCAACTATCAATATTGAATAATTACATCCCTTAGAAGAAACTAAACTCAAAGTTCTTATTTTTTAACAGACAACTAAAAAAGAACTGCATGAACTTTAAATTAACAAGTCTTTGGTAGGTCACATCAGTCTAATGATCATTTATTAAATGTGTTTAGAAATATTGCCATGAAAGTGTACTTTCTTTATGTAGCAGGTATTAACTCACTTACTTATGGACCAAGCATAATAATAAGATCAGAAGGGTGCACTGTACGAAGGAGGAGGTAGCAGTGATAGTGAGCAACAAGCAGAGACAGAAGGTAAGTTGATTAATTATTTTACTTTGAGTATTGAGAAACCTTTCTTTTTCTTTCCTTAATCACAAAAAATAGTAAACAACAATGAAAATACAATTAACTATATAAACTATGGGTGCACCCTCTAAATTACTTCTCATTTACAGAAATCACAGTCACAATCAATCTACAAAGATGGTACAAATTATAAATGTAACACACTGAAATCAGTATTTAAGTTCAAAGTTCTTATCAATTGGAGTATAGGGAATGTGGAGTTGACGTCACGCCGTGTGGCATTATGAGTAATCCGCCATATTTGCAGGATCGCCTCCTATCCCGCTGTATTTGAGTTAGTGTGTTGGAGGTTGTTTTTGTATTTTCTGTCGAGATTTTAATAAACTTCGATATGTTTGGTCAGTACTGCTCGATCAAGAACTGCCACAGCCCCTCACACGATCGTTCAGGGAGGAAACTGAACAACGGAATACGTTTTTTCAGCTTTTATTTGGGGGAAGCCGGTGGAGGAGCTGACGAAAAGACGCCGGATCGCGTGGTTTGCCTGCCGCAATCAGGAGAAAAACTTTTACTTTTCAAAAAAATCCCTGCATCAGCGAGAGTGTGTTTGCTGCATTTTCAGTCATTCAGTAATTTGTGATTAATAAAAGCAGAACCACTTAAATTGTCTTGTTTTTATGCTAACACTGTCAAACTAACTTGTAAATGTAAATTATGTAACGTTATTTATTCATTTCTGATTAACCTCACCACATGAGTTATAAAAATAAATCTTTAGACAAATTTGACGATTATAACAAATATTTTTTATTAAATGCAACTGCTCAAACCCACTGCTTGTGACTCTTTAAAATGACATAACATTAGCTAAATATTTAGCATTTTGTTTGTTTTAATAACTTGGCCAAGAACAGAAGTGCCATCTTATGAACATGTGTTGATTCATTGCACAGAATACAACAGAATTTTTTTTTATAGAATCATTAAGATACTTAGGTATTAATGCATTGTTAGTAAATGGCATATTTCTTTTAGCTGGTTTGCCAACCGTCATAAAACTCCGAAAGAAGAATGTCATTTTACTATGAGCTTGAAGGGATTTATAGCTCTTAAACTCCTGCAAATTGTATGCACTCAATCCAAAAACAAGGTAATAATAACAGATATGTGAGCGGAGGTAGTGCGTCTGGATCCGTAATCCAGTCATGGGCTGCTAAATCATATGGATCTGTTGTTTATTTGTCCAAATAAAGTTTTTTGGCAGTAGCACTTAGTTTCTCCCGATAGGGTCTCTTCTCTTTTTCTTTTAAACTCCTCAATTTCTTCGGTTCTTCTTCAAGTTTACCTAGTTTTAGCTTAACACACCCACAATTAAATGGCATAGCGGTCGGCGGTGCCTCTAAACATGGCGCCCACGTCCCATAATGCAACACTGCGGTGACGTACATTAACATTCCCTATTGATCAGTCTTAAATTATCAGAATTGTGCTTCTGAAATGTTTCAGTTCAATAAAGTAAACAAACAAAATAAGGAAACAGTTTCTGAAATGTATCCTCTTACTTGTCTGAAGAAAAATATTTAAAATAGAAAATTGTCCTTTCCTCTAGATTCGTGATCCAATCAAGTCGAAATGGGAGGCTCGCCATCAATTAGGAAAATCCAGCTCAAGGAATGTTCATACGAAAGGAAAAAACCTGGCCTAATCACAGACCAGAATATGCATTCAATATTGTGTATCAATAATGATTAACATACTAATCGTACATAATACAGGAAACAAATAAAATACATACATAAGTGCCATCATCATAATAAATGACAATTTAGACAAATACCTGTCCATTCACGTGTTTCTCTCTCTTTTTTGTCTTTTACAGGCACGTGCAACCAAAATGGCGTCAGCGAACAGCAGTGAACACAATCACACTGCAATGAACAATCCAACCCATATAACATCACAATATAACACCATTTTGTCTCTATGAAATAATAATACAATTAAAGTGTTGACATTCGTTTTTATGGCTAATTATAGCATTGGTAATTATAACAAACTCACCAGGTCAAAATGAAAGCTCAAAAAGTGCTCAATCCACACAGTCACGCTGTATCATTGAATATATGCAAGTTAAATTCTGATTTCTTCAGTTTATATGAACTTAGGAGTCATATTTAATCAAGATAGATCGAGTGTCTCTGTCGCTCTGCATCTCTCCTCTGAACTGAGACGCGATCCGAAAGCAAAAAGGGGCGGGGCTTACAATTAAACACTCCGATTGGTTTACTCATTTCAGATTTATAATTCAGATTGAATTATTCACATATATTTCCTCATTTATAAAATAAATGTAGATGTATGAATAGTCTCTATTATATTTAAGCACACTTTTAAAATAATAATATTTAATTATTTAACCAGGGTTACATTTAAGTAACACTAAATTAGACAAAGTGCATTTTTAAAAAGTGTACTTAAGTATGTTAAGAAATATTGTGATGAACGTGTACTTACTATAAGTTAAGCTTAATTAGACATTATTAAAAAGTGCATTTTTAAAAGTGCACTTAAGTGTGTTTATAAATATTATGATGAAAGTGTACTTACTATAAGTTAAAATTAATTAGATATTATTACAAAGTGCATTTTTAAAAGTGCACTTAAGTGTGTTTATAAATATTATGATGAAAGTGTACTTAGTATAAGTTAAAATTAATTAGATATTATTACAAAGTGCATTTTTAAAAGTGCACTTAAGTGTGTTTATAAATATTATGATGAAAGTGTACTTTCTTTAAGTTAAGCTTAATTAGACATTATTAAAAAGTGCATTTTTAAAAGTGCACTTAAGTGTGTTTATAAATATTATGATGAAAGTGTACTTACTATAAATTAAAATTAAATACATATTATTACAAAGTGCAGTTGTAAAAAGTGCACTTAAGTGTGTTAATAGTGTCATTAAAGTGTATTCCATTTAAGTACGCTTAAGTGGTCTTTAATTTATATTATATTATATTATCAGCAAGTGCACTTCTCAAAAAGTATATTCTTATTATTTTAAGCACACAAAAAGTATGCTTTCAATACACTTAAAGGTGCTCTAAGCGAATTGAAGCGTTTTAGACCATAAAACATTTTTTGTTACATACCGGAAACATCTCCTCACTATCTGCTTGCTGCCTGTCCGCTGATCAAACTGTAAAAAAACGCGATCTCTGTAGACAGCCCAGGCTTCACAAACGGCAATATCAACAAATGGCCAAACCTAGCAGCACAAAACAAAACAAAGTATTCCAGCCAATAAACAACAAGAAGGATTTGGGGGTGGGGGTTGGGCGCGTTCATGAAAGCACGGAAGGGAGGGGGAGGAGTTAGCTACGCTCTGTCTGTTTGAAAACAGTTCAAACATCAACAGGAAGTGACGTCGCACATTATTCGCTTAGAGCGCCTTTAAGTACGCTAATTTTTCACAAGGGGAGATTCAATGCATAGATCCAATCCAATCCAATGAGGATAAAGCCTGCCCTGGGAACACCTTTAAGGCCTCGATAACAATTCCAGCATCCCTTGGGCTGCCACTCCTAGAAGATCCATTCTTTACAATTACATCCATCACAAGCTGCTCAAGTCCCGCCTCTTCTTCATTATCCTGCAACATTAAACAGCAATTATGTCTTAAAAACTTTATACATTTTTACAGCTTGAATATTGAAATAATCTACACATTAAACTTGTGTATTAAGATGTTTTAGAGAAAACTGGAAGATATGTGCAATGGAGTACATCCGAGTTTGTAGCTAATTATGTGTGTTTGAAATGTGCAGTAATATCGAAAACTGATAATAAATTCTCATTGGAATTACAAATAATATCAAAAAATGTTTGAAAAGATATATTATCTATATTTATAATTTGGGCAAATCTTTTCCCTACATTTTTTCTGTCACATTATATATATATATATATATATATATATATATATATTTTTTTTTTTTTTTTTTTAAGGTCAAATGTAAGGCAACATTTGTTTAATTATTCCTCATAACATTTTAAAGCCACGATCTACAGAACATCACACAAAAATACATTTTGATAACTAAACCTAAAAAAATGGTGATCCTGCCTTGGAAACTCCGGCTACAATTCAGTGTTTTTATTTAATTTGGAGATAGCGCCTCAAAGCAGTCATGACAAAAAAAAAAACGACAAATGAGAAATGACAAATAATTTGTGATTGTGACTGTAAATGATAAAAACTAATCTTTATATACAATTCATTAAACGTTAATTTATAACAAGAAAAACACTAAAATTAATGATTTTATAGACACTACGCATTATTATTTAGCACATATGCTTGCTTGCTTTGACTTTGATCATCCTTGTATTAACTTTAGATATAAAGACCGGATGATATTATTTATTTCAGGAATCTTTTTGCTATCATTTGAAAGTGAACACCGACCCACCATAATATTAAATAACAAGAAAGACATTCGTGTCAGGCAGAAATAGGTTCGGTGCAGATACTTCCGTTTCATCACCGAAATAAAAAAACGGCTTACCTGTTTTGACAAGATAACCACTATGTTTTAAATACATTTTAAAAACGTATACTCGTCGAAAAACATCCGTTTTTTAATGTTTAGTCTGATGAACTCCTAAATATGAGACGCATTCAGAGCACCTAGCCCGTTCGGCTAAATTACATGCGCAAGCATGGCCAGCACGCAATAGCGCAACATCGATACAACGAAAAGCTATCCAAAATGTACATACTTAAATTAGATCAGAATTTACGTTTATAATAAATACAATTTTTTTAATAAAATAAGGTCAGAAGTAACAAAGTGTAGAACAAATATGCAAAATGCCTCAAGTGCACGGAAACAAAACACAAGCCAAATAGTTAAATCAGATAACCCAAAGTGATTTATAAATAAAATAAAATATAGAAATTATTAAAAGAACGAAAGGCATAATATCATTTGCCATCTATGTCTTTTAAATGTAGAAACAAAGAGGCAATGGTTTATTAACATAGAAACCTCTTATGGACGTGTAGCCCGGTCACAGGGGTTGTTGGATTTATTAACGCATTTTAAAAATATTTATTGAAAGCTGCTACTTCACATATTATTTGCAGCATTATCATAATATGCAGTATATTAATATATTGTGAGAAAGCTGTTATATGTGAAATCAGATAATGTGTGCACATATACGGCCAAAATTGAATGATCCTCATTTCATAACACATCTGCGACGATTCGACTGTGAGATTGGTAGTCGAATCAGGCTTCTCCTATCGATGCATCGAATCTTCGACTAGTCGGGGTCACCCCTACAGTAAAGTATTCACTACATCCACTGAACTAAACCAGTGTGATTACATTAAAAGTGATTTTTAACATTATCTGTCAAGTGTGTTGTTATATACAATAAACATTTGTCTGTAAGCAGATCTCCTGGATTGTTTGATTTTGCTTGAAGAGAAATGATACGTTTTAAAACAATCAACGAAAAATCTATGAATCAGATACAATCTCGTAGTCACAGAGCAAAGAGTGCAATTATTTTATTGCAGCTTTATCACCATAATTTTGTGTTTTTGATACCCCTTGATAAAACTATCTAAGCGTGTGTTTTGAAAGCAGTTCTGCTTACCACATGCACTACACTCACTTCTCCCTCGTCTCTCTCTCCTTCTCCTCATTGACACTTTGCGTGCTGGTGCTTCCAGTGCCACCGCCGCCACCATCATCATCACCAGCGACGCGAGTTGAAGGTCCTGCTGCTGCAGAAAACATTTGTGTTTTTTTTAACACATTTTGCAGCGTCTGCCTGAAGAGCCTGTTTCTTTTTGTCGCGCAGTTTTTCTGCGCCTCCCTTGCGTTTTTTCTTCATCTCTCTCTCCCTCTATTTTGACACGTGAACTGACCGACGATGCACGCTCGCTTGCACAGAGACCAAAGCGGTGATTGGGCCAGCTTAATGTCATTCAAAATAAAATAACCAATGGGCTGCTGCTTAAATGTGAGTGGGCCGGTCTATCTAGGAAAGAAAAAAGGACGATGACTGGGCTGGTTAGTCATTGGCCCAGCTTAATGTTGTTTAAAAAAAATAACCAATGGGCTGCTGCTTAAATGTCAGTGGGATGGTCTGTCTAGAAAAAAATACGCTAACTGGACTGCTCAGACAAAGATAGTATGAGCCAAAAGTACGTCGGCCCACCGGGAAACTGCCCGGTGTGCCAGATGCCAGTCCGCCCCTGGTTCCCAGGTGGCGTAGTCGAATTCCCCTGCAAGTAGGTGGACTTGCGTTGTTAACGCTAGATTGTCATAGCGCCACACAATAAGTTGCATATGACTATATTTTACAGATAAAATGCAATGGTATTTACATGTAGCAAGCATAAATATTATTTAATTAATAATGTACATCTAGCAAATGTATCTGCAGTTATCTCAACCATCGAATAACTTTACAGCAACAGGCTTTCGTGCTTGCGTAACTCCAGAAGTAGCTCGGTAGCTAACAGTTGTTTTATTTTGAGAACAGCCAACTTATATGTCATTGTCAATCTAACATTACTTTGCTAACTTTACTGCTTACAACTGTATCACTATGTAAAGGCTACTGTGTGATCAGAAACGAGTATTAGCAAGAGTCTTACCTCTAATGTAGACGAATGCGTTTGATACAAGATGGCCCTGGCTGTTTGTCATCTGGGAAGGTACGGAATTGCAGTGTCCTTTAGTGTGTTTCGCTTCATTCCGAGTACATTGGGTTCGATGTGTTCATGCTTGAAATGGAGACTGCAAACCCTCAGGTTTTTCAATTTTACCGCATCGGTGTCTTCTCAAAACTTTGGGTGGTTGATTGCCCGCAGCCATTGTTTACACTGCGGCAAATGATGAAAACGTAATGCTTGTCCTTTCCCGGTTTTGGTTGAACATCCTGGTACAACGCAACTTATCACCATTTCGATGTGGAAAAGGTAGTATTTATAATAAGATGTCACGGAGTGACTTTGAAGGGCGGAACCTAAAGTGAGAAAGATTAGTTCCGCCCGGACCATATGTCGCAAACACCCCCCACTTCCGGGAACGCCGGCGAACCCAAATCGGCGTGTTATTGGAAACAGGTGCCTTGTTGAGGGTGGCGATCGCTGATTGGGCAATTTGGTGAAGAGGAGACATATAAATAGAGCTTCAGAAACACAGGTAGTTGTTGTTGACTTGGGGTGAACTTATTTCCGCCAATGGCGGACAGAACACAGGCCTTCTGAAGAGTCGGAAGGCTCCGTTGATCCGGCGATCGCACAGGAAGCGAGCGGAAAGAGTACGGGGCTGAAGGAGACGAAAGGAAGGTGGTGATTTTCAGCAGTTATTGTGGGTGCAACGGAGCGGAGGAGACAGTTGGAGAGAGTGTATGGTGTACTGTGGAGCTTGGGCAAAGAGAGATACACACACAGGGCTGAGTATACGATCATCTTTATTGGAGCATTGTGTTCATATGCATTGTGTGATGTGAAGTTAACACACATTGAAGATCTGCTAGGATTGCAGGAAGGAGATCCTGCTGCCAGTTGTGTCGGATGCCGGTGATCTGGAAAAGAAGTGGAAAGATACAGTGTTAACGAAAGCGTGAGTACACCGAAATATTCATCGAGTCAACAGTTACTTTGAAAGTGTGGGATATCCGTATACCTCTTGTGAGTTGTGACCAGTGTGTGAGCGGCCCCACCGTAATAGGATTGGTGGGTGAGCCGGAACCAGCGAGAAAGGAGTCTGTTGCCTTATCGTGGCTGTGATGTTTCCTCTGGCTGTCCGCTGCATCGGTGCCCCCACCGTCCAAGAATAAATCCCCGGCCTTATGTGGTTCTGACCTAAATTTAATGTGAGTGTGTGGAGTGCAGTGGGTGAGTCCTTTTCCTTTGCTGTGTGTACACTTGAAGTCTGCAGTATCGTGCTGTGTCATGTTGTCAGTAATCACCCTCTAGGCTGGGAGAGAAACCCTGTGGAGAAGAACGCGCACTGGTGTTGTGAGACGATCGTCCTTCATATACATGCCCGCTTGTGGTTCTGGACCTCTACTCCGCCGAGTGGTGACGTGTCAACAATAGCAAGTAAGGAACAGTGTGCATATTAAGGGGGACGTCGACTGAGAGAAGTATTGGCTGCTATATGAAAATCCAGCTGTGTAGCCCTTGTGTATGAATACCTGTTTGTGGAGTGCTTTCAGAGGTTCGCCCCTGTCTAAATCTCTGGTCCGTTGTCTGGAAGAGAGGAGAGGGTCATTCCCGAGGTACATACCCGGTGGCACAAACCTACCTGAAGTCGCCCAGCGTGGTGGCGCCAGCTGAGGCCGTGGTAGGCCCAACGCGCAGCAACTTCAATCTGTACTCTCCATCTGCCCTTGTGTAAATCTGAGAAGTGATGTGTCTTCCCCCCATTTATGCACTGAAGCCGAGTAAATTGGCAAAGGAATTCTGTCTGTTGTTACCAGTTCTACAGGTCGGAGTGTAAAGCTCTGCGTCGTCGAGGGAGTATTGTCACGGTTGGAGGTGACGGTGTGGAATGTTGTCCTGGGAAGTCGACCTCAGCGAAGAGGACTGCAGGTGTCGTGACGAGTATACCCTCTCCAGCCCCCCCGAGCTCCAAAGGGCTAAAGCCTGTCGTCCACCTCTTCGAGAGCCCGTGAGTTGTATCTGTTCCATAGCCCTTGAATACTTACCTGTATGCCCGAAGTCAAACTTCAATTACCCTCTGTATGCCCTTCTGTACGGCCACAGCTAAGAGCCGGCATAAAGCCCTTGAAACTTACCTGTATGCCCGAAGCCCAACTCCAGTAAACCTTTGTATGCCCTTCTGTATGCCCACAGCTAAGAGCCAGCGTATAGCCCTTGAAACTTACCCATATGCCCGAAGTCCAACTCCAGTTGCCCTTGTATGTCCTTCTGTACGTCTACAGTTAAGAGCCAGCACATAGCCTTGTATACTTACCCATACGCCCAGAGTAAAGCCCCAGTGGCCCTCCTGTATTTCTATCTGTATGTCCTGAGTGAAGTACTGGTGTTTTTCCCTTGTAGATCCACCTGTGAACTCTACCTGTAAGACTTACTTGGACAAGTGAAGTTGTGATTGTGTGCCTTCTTCCTCACATACTTACCCACACACCAAAGGCCAAGTCCCCAACACATCCATCTGCACACCCACTGGTCACCCTGCACATACTTACAGGTGGATCGTCCAAGTGCCCCCGACAGCAGGCTCCAGATCACGTGGCAAACAGCGTCAGGTACGCCCCAAACCTACCCACCAGTAGTACTTACCCTCTATCTCTTCTATACGTGCAGGAACGAGAAGAGCCCCACCGCCAGTTTCCCTGCAGGACGAATACAAGAGACACTGCTGTAAATAACCCGGATAAGTCACGTGAGGGACAGGAAACGAATGGTCTAAAGACTGACCTGAGAGGCCCGTGACAGAGTCAGAAGCGACTCGGATTGCCACTCTCTGGACCAGAGAGTTAGATTTTAGATTCCCCTCCCCCTTCCCGGAATACCTTTTAAATAATTTAAATAAAGTTTGTTTTAATTACACTTACCTTCTCTTGTCAGGGTGTTTTTGGGACCTCCTCGAGGTGGAAACTAGGGAGGGGCGAGACTCACGACATCTGTGGTCCGCTCCGACCTGTGACAAATAGATCAACTAAATCATCGCAGAGACGTTTACTGGTGTCTGTAAAAGTTGTATTTAGCCTAGTTGAATCTCCCTCCCTCCTGCCCTCATGAACCGGTAGGCGTGACTAGGGAGTGGCCTCGTAGAGCAGCAAAGCAATGCATTCTGGGATTTGGTGTTTTTCATCCACATGAGCCAAAAACCACATTTTCTGGCTTTTCTCGGCCTAGAAGGCACCAATTTCTAAAATAACTTCACACTTCTACTACATAGGTGACCCGATTTAATAATATATTCAAATTTAAATTGGCTGGAGAATTCCTTTAATATTAACACAAAAACCCAAGAGGGCAGAACAAGGTGAACAAGAACCTCATATACAGTCGGCTATATACAGTATTTGGTGTATTTGACCACTGTGCAATCCGATCACCATATGAAATCAAATTACCGCAGTGCAAAAGTGACTGGAAAGCAGACTGGTGTTTTCGAGTTCATGTGGTGCCACAGACGAATGACATCAAAGTAACAGGAGAGCGATTAAAGAAATCATACAGAGAAGTCTATTTTCTAATAGTACTTTGACATCATCAAGCGGTCTGCTCAGTGCCAAAAGAAATCCAATTTGGCTCAAACGACACTATAACCAAACAGTCCGTGCGAAGAAGTGAACGAGTAAAGCAGAGCTATGGAACATAACAAAATCTGGACAGTTAACAAGGCACATGTGATTAAACAACAATTCAATTATCTGTCCAGCATCTGGAGATGAGGATCCAAATGCACCAAATTAAGGCCATGTTGATGTCCTGATGGATTTTTATATAATCCACTAGCTCCCGTCAGTTCCTCTTTCAGCATGTTTGCTTGTGCTTCACAGAATCACAGTTTAACCTCTGAGTTTGTAGTTTTGAGTAGTTCTTTTGTTCTTTGGTCTGTGTGTTGATTGTTTCCCAGGTGTCTCTTGTTATCCCTCATTACCCAGTACATTTAATCCCAGTGTGTGCCTTATCTGATGTTGGTCGTTAAATATGTTTGCTTTGTTCCTGTATCCTTGTCCTTAGTTTGTATTATGTTTGCCTGTTGTTCTACTTTAAGTTAAATAAACACTGCACTTGGATCCTCAATCTCTGCCTGCTTATTAACATCATTTCAATAACGTTCCATGTCAGCTGTGGGACATACAAATAAGTAGGCTGATCATTAGGACATTGAACTTAAATTTTTAGTCTACATTATTTTACTTAAGTCTCTATCTTGTCATCAAACATTAAAAAAGGCTATGTGAGTGGCATAACTTTCATTGTGACATGCCTACATTTGTTAAGAGCACTTAAACACGCGCACACACACACACAGACAGAGGACGAATTCCAAACAGCGCTTCGGGAAGAAGATGCAGCATAAACAGTCACTCCACATAAAGTGAAAATTATGTTGTTTTCAGTGCTTTATTCACTTAATGTATTTTAATAGATTACAGTATGAGACACAGTAGCGCAACTCTGTCAAGTTTATACATCAAGAGTTCTGACCGGACATATTCAACCGCATGTGCATACAGAAAATTGCTCACTTTAGCGTCTTTTAGCGGTTACATTGTTTAAAATCACTTAAGTGTTAACATTTGCAAGCCTTTGAAACACGTGCAAATGATCAACTTTCACCCCATTTATATCTTTATATTAATCCGCGAATCGCATGCAAGCCGAACCATGGGTCGTGATCTGTACGGATCACGGATCAACTGCGATTCGTTACACCGCTAATTAGTAAAAAACAAACATATTGAGATACTTGGAAGCCTACAATATTTACCTCTTACTGTATGTTTGAGCATTAGAGACTTGGGCTTGAGTAGGCTACTTGCTGATGGCAAGCTTTTCATTTCTCAGATGAGTCAACAACGACCGGAAGTGAACTTCATTGAGTATTGCACAGAAATCTTCTCAAAGAACGAAAAAATTATGGTATTAACCGGTTACCATTATTTTAAATAAATGTTTCTGTTCCGGAACATATATTTTTTGAAAGTTTCTGGTTTCGTTTCTGTTCCTTGCAAAACATCAAGAGCCCTATCTTGCACCCAGCGCAATTGACTTTTTCAGTGACGCATGTATCATTTGTATTTGCACCAACACACAGCGGGTTTTTTTATGTAAATAATAATTCAAATGTTTTCATAAGAAACCTTAATGCATGTGAACTTGAGTAAGTGTACTTTGGGGTTGGACTAATTGCGTTTCTTGGCTTTCAGCTGTGAGGGTGGACGCAGCGATGTCCTCTGCTGGCGTCAGGTCCTCTGTAGAGGCAGATCCACCTCCCGTTACATGGTGTACCCGATTTATGCTGGCAAGCTTGGGATTCCCTGTCTCCTGACATCATTGTAGCGCTTGCGGTGCAACGTCCTGGGCATGCCAGCTGATGAGACAATTGCGGCTATTTCCTCTCACGCCTGTTTAACCTACGCTGATTTGGGCAGGTTTCTCCCATCCCCATACAAAACAACTTCTCTGTCTTTGACTGCTCTTACAAGAACGTCGGTCTCCTCGGCTGTGAACCGCTCCTGGTGTGCGCCTGGTATATATAATAGCAACCCGCCATGGAACTTGCGCACTTGCGTTTAAAGGGAATGTTGGATGACGTTCTGATTGGTTTATTTGACGTTACGCCCAAACCACACCTATGAATAATGAACCTACTTCAGACCAACCCCTTATTGATTTGCGCCTGGCGCAAGAGTTATTTCTCCCGCCGGGAAAATAGCAAAAGCGCCCAAGATCCGCCCACAAAGTCACTTGCGCTTTGCGCTTCACACTTGCATTTCAGATTGTTAAAATAGGGCCCCAAAAGTTTCTGGTTTTCGTTTTCTGTTCTGTGAACCGGTTCAAAGCCTTGCTTTTTATATGGTGCAATTTGTAAACTGAAAAACTAAACGGAGAAAGAAGACCACCAGGTTAAGAGGAGTTTTTTGTATTAAAACCTTTAAAAGTCGTTTTCTTCAGTTATGGAAATACAATTTGCAGGCTTTTAAATGGGAGGATAGCTTAGATCAGTGGTTCCCAAACTTTTTGCAGCATGTGCCCCTTTCTAGTGTTTGACACCTGTCAAGCACCCTCCAACACCTTACTTTGGTTAATCTTCACATTTTTAATTGCAATAACTAAATACAAATATTCACTGTAGATTAGAAAAAATCTGTTATAAATACAAAAGATTACTTCTGTTCTTAGTGAGATGGATGGGCCTGCATGTTTGCACACAGATCATCAAAATTAATCAGATCATCAATCATTCTCCGCATCTAGTCTTTGTCGATGTTTTGTTTTCAACAATGTCAGTGCAGAAAAGCATGCCTCGCATAAGTATGTGGTTGCAAAGGACATCAAGACTTTAAGTGCTTGGTTTGACAATCCTGGATACTCCACCATTGCTGAAGCCCAGAAATCCACCAGTGACTTATTTTTAAAAAGCATGTTGTGTCTCCTATCAGATGATAACTCCAGTAAGTTTTCTTGCTCTTGAAATAAGAATATGATGTGGGATTGGAGCTAGAAGTACCTTAAAAAGGATTTTGAATCCATGTCTGAGATTGGTACATAGGGACTGAGCTTCTTGAGATGTTCAATTATGAAGCCTTTGACACAATCACTTATCACAGATTCCTGGGATTATCAAAAATTTAGATAAAAGAGGAAAGCACTTGGTGGAGTTTGTATTTATCCCAGGAAACAAGCTTTTTAATAAGTGCTTCAACTTTTTACCTGGGTGTAGAAAACGGTGGTACTAAGACCCTGCAGACTTAAATTAAGTTAATTTAGAGAAAATATGTCTGCCAGGTATGCCAGCTTCTGAAGCCAGATGTCGTCTTGCAAGCATGAAGACAAGTGAAAAGGGTTGTGAACAAAAAATTCCTGAACTTCACATCTCAGCTCAAAAATCCTTGCTAAATCCTTTCCACGCTATAACCAGCGCACTTCTTTGTGCAGTAGAAGTGTTTCATGCTCGCTGCCCATTTTGTTGTATATAGTTTGTAAAATGTGCAAATTTAATGACGTCATGAAGTACAGTCAAAAGTTCACCTGGCATGTTTTTAGTCACTTTCTGGTGGATTCTGCAGTGGACCCAGGAAACTGATGGTGCAACTTTTCCCACACCTTCTGTACAAATTCCAGCACAGCGCGGCCAGTCAAATTCGTTTACTTGAATAAAGCTATCATTAAAATTATCTTTCCCTGTTGAACGTGTGACAAGTGGACGGCAAAACAAAAAATGTCAGTAGATATCAAATCAATGCGACAAGAAAGTATTGTCAGAGAGAGGGATTTTGTCCAGCGTCTTTGCTGCTTTCTCCCCGAGCATACAGTTTACAATGTCTTTGGCAACAGGTAAGCCGAGACTTTCTTTAATTGTGGGGACACCTTTTTTAGCTATGTGGTAGCTCATCAGATATGAAGTTTTCTGTGCATTTTTGTAAGTCCCTAAGCCTGAATGGAAGTGGATAATTTTTTTTCTTCTGCAGTTCTGCCAATTTGGCATGTGATTAATTGACTATGTCTTGTTTGTAAGTGCCGGACCATATATGGGGCTTGGGACTGCTATTAGCTAAAACTTCACCACAGACTACACATTGAGGGTTTGGACGTTCTGCATCACCATGTAAACCCAAAAGCAATGTAACTGTCACTGTATTTGCGTTTCTTACTTGACATTTTCTCACTTTGGCATGTAGGCCTATTTCTCTAGACCAGTACATCTCTTTTAGGTTTCTCTGTTCCCGCCTCTTCACTCCGTTAATTATCATCCGAGTCTGTTTAATCTGATTTTTCTATATATATTCAGTGCTGTGTGGTCGGTGCACATCTCAACAGAAGAGGCAGATGTAGATGGCTCATTCCTGTCCCTTGATTTCTTTAAAGTGCCCATTTTTAACCAGGTGTCCATTTTGATGAATGTAGTAAGTGAAAAAAGTAAATGAAAGAATTATCAGTTAGCGGCAAATATGAACAGGGCGGGGCTATTGTGAGACAGATGTGCTTGTAAAAAGAGATTAAATCATGAGTTCCTACTTGTAATAGCTTGTAATATTAAATTTTATTTCTTAATAATTTACCTCAGTTAAATAGGTTAACAATCTTTTCTCCGCTATTACAAACATTCTCTTGCGCACCCCCGGTGGTCAGTCTGCGCATTTGTTTAAAGCAAAACATTTAATTACTTACCAGGCTACAGGTGAAGCAGCTCTTTACGCCTTCTAACCTCTCATAATCAGTCCGCATTTATGTCCAAGAGACTCAATAATAATCTTTTACATTTTAATCCTTAAATTTTTCATATTTAAAAACATTTGTGTGCTGCTGCGCATCCATGTGTGTGATAAGTAATGCCAATATTTATGTGTGATTAAATGCAATTAATTTGATTAATTAATCGGCACATATGCATGTAATCATGTAATTAATTACATAAAAAATTATGGTTTGACAGCCCTATATAACATACTATAAATCTAATACATGGTCATGGCTAAAGTGTGTTGACATGAAGCACACTATGCCCAAAATGTGATTTTGAACTTGTGTTTTACTGAAGTAATAAGAACACAAGTTATTTATTTTAATAAGTATACCAATCATTGTTCAGCTTTGCAATTGCTAGTGCAATGCTCTAACTCATGTGCAGAGGAACAAACCCATGTTATCGTCCTACTCTTCTAGTATATCTAGTGTCTGTATTTGTGTTGGAATGGTTTGTGTGTCTGTTGTTTAGCCATGACCTTCATCAGCATGCAGGGATAATGTAAACATGTTCAGGGAGTCAGTCCTGTCAAATAGGGCTGACAAACCCTTGCTGTGTTCACACGTCAAACATCAAATACTGTACCTGATGAGCAGTCCTCCTGAGAACCAGTGCTGTCAAACACAGGGTTATGTCCTTACTTTATAGCACACTGCACAGAAGATAAAGATGAAATAAAGAACAAACTTATTCTGCATGCCGTATCATCACTACCTAACGTGCTGTACATCCACTTATAATAATGCTAATAATTCATTTCATTTAGCTGTTACACATTACAATTGAGTATTGAGCACAAAACATTGAGCATTAATATTGTATTTCATTCTGAAATAAGAGAAAAATTTTGTACATCCATGTTACATCCAATCAAGAAGCATTAGGGTACTGTAATGTATTTAGTTCACCATGCCCTCTTTTCCTCTTCTGCCTGGGTGTTGATATTTGTCTGACAGGTTGACAGAAGCATTTGTAACCTTTTCTCACCCCATTTTTTCATCCTTTCATCCCTGGTTAAAAGCGGAAGTCTCTCTTCCTGACCCTCATCCGCATGAGTAGGAAACAGGACAGTGTGCCTCTGACAGCTCCTGGATGCATTACAGAGATGAGCTATAGTTCTCTGACCTCTGATTGTGAACCCCACTGTTAAAAGAGGCTCTGAGAGTAACTACACTACTGACAGGTCAAACACATGTCCTTGTTCTGTCCAGATGCACTCAATGCACATTCAAAATGCCTCCATTTAAACTTCAGTCAAAGTGGCATCAAACACCATTGATCTTGTTTTAAATATATTTGTCCATGAGATGTTTCAAATTGACCCACATCCTGTATATTTAGTTCAGCATTTTCACTTCTCGGTTTTTGTCTCTCTGCACTCTGGTCCCAGAGAGGACAATCATTCAGTCCTAGATTTAGACAGGGGGAAGAGGGAATCAGTATATTCAATAAGTGATTCCAAAACTTTGATGTACAATAATAAAGCATTTTATTTAAGTTACGAAGAAAATCTGTCTAATTTAGGCATACATGTAAAGAAGACTATATGAACCTGTAACGCCTCACAAACTTTGTTTTTAAACTCTATGGAATCAATAAGGATTCAATATTCAGACAACTTTCCTTATTCCCAATTTCTCCACCAGTTTCAGTTGAATCAGTAAACCAAATCAGATTGATAATCGTCTAAAAAAGTTTTGATGCGTCCGAAACCACCTACTTCCATACTATATAGTAAGTGAAAAGCAGTAGGCAAGGGAGTAGTATGTCCAAAACAGTATGCGAAAAGTACCCAGATGACCTACTGCTTCCGGTTAGATTTTGAAGTGTGCATACGACCAAAGAACTTATATTGACAAGAAGTGAAAGTCAATAGAACGTTCCATTTCAACACCAGCGCCCAGCAGCAGCCCTACAAATCCGCCATTTTGGAATGAAAGCGACTCTGGAGTCAACTAGAAGTGATGGCAATATCAGCTACTTTGTACATTAAAAGATCAAATTCAAACTGAATGATGATAACACAGAATAACATACAATCAGACCAGTGATCATTAATCCGTTTATACAGCTTGTTTTCAGATATTTAGACAAGTCTTCCACTTTTATATAGGCTAATTTTACATACAAACATACCGACATAAACTCATCCACACATAATATTTTGGCTCCATATACATACACATATATACACATATACATCTGAATTGCTCAAAATGGATTAAGTAAAAAAAAAACACAGCCACTGTCCAAATGTGGCAATTATAGGATAACAGACAGAACAATGCATCATGTTATATAAGATTATAATGTTTGTAGCGGGATCCAGGGGATACAAAATACAAAATATATTTCATACCTAGTGGAGTTGGTAACTTATAATAATAGTAAATGTGTAAAGTAGCATAAAATAGAATTACATAATAAAGCAAGAAAAAAATACCTCAAATGTGTATCTATTTAATGATTGTATTCCACAACTGATAACAACAACAACACAACACATACATACAAGACAATACAGCATTTCGTGTAGGTGTAGAAAGTGAACAAAATTTTAATTCAAGAAACTTACTATTGCACTTCTGATTTGGCTGTGTGATTCGCTGAGAATGAATTGAGAATGAATTGGCTGTGAGAATTTTCATTCCAAAATGGCGGCCGCTCTACTGAAGCGCCACCTAGTGACTGTTGCCAAAAACGAAGGAGAGTTTCCCCTCTTGTGCTTCTATACTCTTTGATACGACAGACACTTTACTATCCCATGATGCCCCAGGAGAGGGAAGAAGAAGATGAGGCATCAGCGGTGATGCAGCTGTATTCGCGTTGGAAGACATGACATGATGACGACTTTGGTCACATGATGTATCAACATGGCGGATGTAGTACGTCTGAATCGCATTCATACTACCAGGATTCATACTATACAGTACCTTCTGTTTTAACAATCAGTAAGTAGGTACTTCATCTCATTCAGTACATACTGTCGCAGTATCCGGTTTCATACGCAACCTTTGTGTATCGAGACAGCAATGATCCGCAAGTTACTCACTTCCAGATGTGCTCGACAGTCATTCCGATTCTAAATAAAAGAAACTAATCTGTAATTATTGTATCAACTCTTCAAAGGAGCTCTCCCCAACAGTACACTGACTGAACCGAAACCTGGTAGCAAACATACTGGAATTCCTGAGTCACCAATACACTGAATCAAAAACAGTTTCTATCGGACGCGTCTGACCCGATGACCTGTTAATACTGCGCATGAGCAGGACGTTACAGCGATTTTAGAGTCAGGGGACAGGTTGACCAGTACACTGATTCAAGAACAGTTTCTATCGGACGCGTTTGAAAAACTGAGAATCAAAAAACTGTGGATACTGAGCATCTGTGAGTCAAACAGTACGCATGTTGGACATCATTGAGTTGCTGTACTAATACTGTGAACATGTATAAACTGAGTAGATAATAAGTTTATTTAATATTACCATAAAACATACTGGAAATATGGTACAGGTAATTATATTAAACAGCGTTTTGACAAAAACGTGTTCAATGTTAGGTGTGAAGGTATTATAATATATATCACTTTTATAATGCGTATACAGCCATGGGCTTTTTACTTTCACTTTTAAAATAGAGACTTTTGTTAAAACGCAGCACTTGCATAAACTACAGTATGTTAAATCACTTATGAATCCGCATGCAGCATTGAGCCTTTACATTCACTTTTGAATTAACGGCAATGCGAGTGCAACAATTGTTTTACTCCTCCTACATTTAAAGTGCTGCTTGAATGATGGGTTTATTATTAAATAATAGAAATTATAAGAAACAGTAGCAGTTTCTGGCACGGGCGAACTGGGCAGCCGCCCGGGGCGGCATTTTTTAATGAAACATGGGTGGTGGTACGAGCAGTAAAAACATCCTCTGCGCCGCCGTGAAGCGGTTTTCTGTTATCTATTATTTCACTTTGTGGGGAATTGGCAGATTGGCTGCTTGCTGAGAAACTATTGTGCACAAAAGCTGTGAAGGGGAAAGCGCGGCGCAGGGGACAGTTCACTTCTGGGTCTCTCCCAAATAGAATTAATGGGTAGGGGGCTCTTTGTGTGTGTAGAGGTATGCCTAGGCTAAAAGACAACTGGGAGAAGTTGCCACAACCAATATTTTAAGTGGTGAAAAGATGGCAAGAAGTTTGCTGATTTATTCAATATAGAACAACAGCCTCTTTTGCTTCTGCTGCAAATTGTTTTCCAAGAAGAACATTAATTTAATAAGTGCAGGAATGGCAAATTGCAAAAATGTGTGCGTTTACTTCACATCACATGCAAACAGTCCTGAACACCTTAATTGCATGAAAGCATGGAAGGAACTGTCAGTGAGGTTTAAAGTGTGAAAACTATTGATAAGCGGGAGATGGCACTTGTTAAGGCTGAGGGGGTGAGATGGAGAGCAGTCCTGACACGTCTCACTGCTATTGTGCAGTCGCTGGCAGTTCGAAATTTGGCTCTAAGGGGACACACAGAAACACTGTTCAAACCATCAAATGAAAATTTTCTCAAAGAGGTTGAACTTATGGCCAAGGTTGATCCCATTAGGAAAGATCATGTTAACCGTGTCGACAGAGGAACAGCAGCTACCTAGGCCATTGTCACAGGTGGGAGCGGACCACCCCTACTCGTCCTCCTGGACTCGAGGGAGCGTGGAGGGAAATGCCTCTTGGTAGGCCTCGTGCACAGCAGGTAGGTGTTTCCAATTTTTCTTCCTCTCTTCACCAGTGGGAAACAGGTAGGTACTCGAGACCTTGGTTCCTGGACTTACAAGAGGAGACAACAGATGAAAGTACAAAGGTACGTATGTAGACAGATACAACAACTCTTAACTGTAGGATATCCAGGGGGCTTACAGTCCACACACTGAATGCTACATGTCCGATGTACAGCAGGGGTCCAGGTGAGTATGCAGTAACGTATCGCAGCTCTTATTGTTGGGCAGGCGGCATACAGGTAAATACGCTGGACTTGTAACTTTAAGGAAATAGGTGAATACACAGGGCTCTTGATGTTAGACAGCCAGGTAGGCACACAGGGTCTTTAACTTTGGACAGACAGGTGAGTACACGGGGCCTTTAACTCTGGGCATAGAGATAAGTACACGGGGCCTTTAACTCTGGGCATACAGGTGAATACACGGGGCCATATTCGCCCGTTCCGTCCATAAAAGTCACTCCGTGACACCATCATGTTCCCCAAGCTGATTGATTTGTTGGGCAGCAAAATCATATTTGCTTTAGTAGATGACATCAAGCAAGCCGAGTTTTTTTCAGTAATTCTGGACTGCACCCCAGATATAACCCACACAGAGCAGTTGTCAGTAGTCATGAGAGTGGTGTCATTGATGGAGATGGCCCATATCAGGGAACGTATTATTTGATTTTTGGAGGTAGAGGAGTCCACAGGCCAGCACTCGGCATCCATCAGTGGTGGCTCGTGACTGCTCTTTCAAGGGGCGCAAATTCAAACTATCTGTTCGGAGTGTCATGTGTGTTACACGTGTTTTCAAAATATGTGTTTGTTGCGTCATGTGAACCATGTGCACCACTGGCAAACACAAGCGTCTCTTTTAACACTTTAGAAGCGTCTGCAGCAGGCTCTTATTTTGACAAGACACGTGATGCACACAGGTTCACTCCACGTGCTGAACACATATTTTGAAATTACAAACCACACACATGACGGGCTACATACATGTTGTGACACACCTCGCATTGAGCGCCCTCGAAAAATGAAGTCGCTGGCCGCCACTGGCATCCATGATCCTGACAAGAGTTGAGGAGTTGGAAATTCCTTTTGAAGACTGCAGAGGACAGTCATATGACAAAAGGGCAAACGTGAATGGCAAAAATAAGGGAGTTCAATTCTTAGAAAATAATCGTCAAGCTTTGTTTGTGCCATGTGGGACACATACATTGAATTTATTTGTGTGAGATGCTCCTAAGCGATCTGATGATGTGATAAGTTATGTTGCTGCTTTTTTCAGCCTCCACCCAAAGATGGGCCACCCTGAAGAACACATGAGCATTGCCTTAAAGATGTGGGCGAAAACAAGTTGGGAGAGCAAGGTCAAGAGCATCGAGCCCATGAGGTATCAAGGATCTGCTGTGAGAGAACCTTAAATTGAGGTAAGAGACCACACCAAAGAACCTGCTATAAAGGCTGAGGCCCAGTCTTTGTCTGAGGAGGTGGGGTCATACCGCTTCAGCATCTACACAGTTGTCTGTTATGACATGCTATCTGTAATATAGCATGCCAGCAAACTCATGCAGTCTCCTAAAAATATGCATGTGAACCTAGCTGTAAGTCTAGAAGACTGAGCGAGATCTCCAGAGCTACAAAGCAAGTGGCTTTATGACTGTGCCATTTTTGCCTGGGACCAGGATAAGCCCAGTCCAGAAAACGCCCCATTGTTTTTCCATTTCAGATGTAGGTGGCTTCTAGCCTGGTAATACCATCCTCTACTATTTTGCTTCGCTTCATAGACAGAGTCTGGCTGGGCATAATTGACAATCGTTTTCCTTCTCGTGGGAGGGGCTTGTCTGAAGTTTAAAATCATCGGTCTAGACCAGAGTATGTGAGCGGAGTGGAGTGGAAAGAATTTGCGCTCCGCGCTCAAAGCATTTCATAATTACTCCGCTCAAGCTCCGCTCTGGGTATACAATTTTCCGCTCCTCGCTCACTCCCCGCGCCGTCCTTACTTACGAATCGCTCCGTTTTCGCTCTACGGCAAATTTTTTTTTTTCAAACAACAACGAATATGCAGTACTAAGAGAAGAACATCATATACTTTATTGGAATTTGAAACAGTAGCTAATATTAGCCGAAATTAGGCTATTATTTAGCTCACTTTTAAACAAAGCAAAACAAAAAATGTGTTGAAATTAAATAAATTATTAAATGAAAAACCTCATATAAAATAAATAATCAAACGAAAAACATTACATTAAATCAAAGAAAGAAATCACAAACTGAAATATTAATTTAAACAAATAGCCAAACGAAAAAATATAGAGCTACTGCCTTCACTTTATGCCAACTTTTATAGGCTATTAATTACAGAACTATTCTGAACAAAACAAATGCTGGCTGGTTGAACATATTTTTTATTTTATACGCAGTTATTAACTGAAGAACATCACATACTGAAATAGCTAATATTAGCACAAATTAAGCTATCATTTAGCTCACTTTTAAACAAAGCAAAACAAAAAATGTGTTGAAATTAAATAAATGATTAAATGAAAAACCTCATATAAAATAAATTATCAAACGAAAAACATTACATTAAATAAAAGAAATAAATCACAAACTAAAATATTAATTTAGACAAATAGCCAAACGAAAAAATATAGATAGTCTACTGCCTTCACTTTAAGCCAACTTTTATATTAATACTAGAACTATTCTGAATCTAAACAAAACAAATGCTGGCTGGTTGAACACATTTTTTATTAAAGCTATATCTCCAATGCTGTATTCACTTTAAGAAAAACGAGTTTTTTCCGAGTCGCAGGTGCCAAGTACTTGCGCTGAATTTCTATCCGCTCTTGCCCTGAGAGTGTGCATGCAATTTATATCTCTTCAATCACTTCCATGCAATTGTTCTATATTTCCCGAAGTGTGTATGCGCTCAGACTGCGTCCTCTTGTGCATTCGCAAATCCATCAGCCCTCGCGCGCTCTCTGGAAGGTGGTGCTTTGGTCCATCGCGCACGCGTCTCAACAAATGGTCTCTTTGCGTTGCGCTTGGTGCAGAGTGCTCATGGGAGTTGTAGTTTCCCAGTGTCGCGTATATAAATGTTTGTGAAAGTACTAGTAAGACAACAATACAAATGCATACGAATGCAAAATATGTTAAGAAACATTTTAAGTCCCCCTCCGTTTTTATTCACAGTGGTTTGGTCCGGAGTCTGACTAGTCCTGACTCGTAATTGAGCGATAGTGGAGCGTTTTCGGAGCGAGAGAACATCACAACGCTCCGACATAAAAAAAACGCTCCTCGCTCCTGGCAAAATTACGCCACTCCACTCCTCGCTCCGCTCCCACTCCAAACCGCTCACATACTCTGGTCTAGACGAAAGCCAATCACATAACGTTAGGTTATAATGTGCGTTATGCGCCGGCTCAGCCGCATCGAATTTCTGCTGTAAAATACACGTATGATGTGAAAACAAAACCATTGTGCGAAATACCGAAGTTAACATTGCTGTGAACGACTTTTGCAGATTATGTAAAGTAAATCGGACCAGAGCTAGGTAAACACTATCCTTACAGTGTCTTTCCACTCACGTCTAACCCCCCAGTCACATTAGCTACAAGCGACAGAGTGACAGGCTACCATTTATTTTCAATGGAAGTGGCTGTTTGCCAGCGACAAGCTCGCCGCTGCGCGAGCAAGGCGGGGCCAAAATAGACAAGCAGGCTATTTTATGCAAATGCTAAGCGATGCGACAAAGCGACTGCCAATCGAAGTGAAGGAGCAGCGTGACGTAGGTCTGTGGTCGAGTCTGAGAAAATAATTCAAGAAGCGGAAAATGCGTATTTATGTATATATCTGATAAGTTTGGCATTTTATCTCATATATTTTGTTACTTTTATCGAGAAATAAATACTTTTAAATTCAAAAACACCGTTCTTGTAACTTAACAATACCTCTAAAGCAGGGGTGGGCAACTCCTGGTCCTGAGGGCCAGTGTCCCTGCAGAGTTTAGCTCCAACCCTAATCAAACACAGCTGAAAAATTGAATTGAAGTCTTCAGGACTGTTTGAAAATGACATTCAGGTGTGTTTGATTAAGGTTGAAGCTAAACTCTGCAGGACTGTGGCCCTCGATGCCCACCCCTGCTCTAAAGTGACTTTTGATACCGCTTTTGGAAACTAGCCAAGGAACGCCCATCAAGTGAGTGCCTGTCGCTCGGTGTCGTTCACTTTTGTAGCTAATGTGACTGTAGGGTAAGTGGAGGAACGCCCCTCTCTCCTCTCAAACTCTTCCACCAGACAGCCATAACCATATGTAAATTAAATCTTCCTACCTTATTTTCTGATTAATCAGGAACATCACCAAAGAATGTTTAACCACTCGTCCTCCACCATTAACTGTGAACAATGAAATTCCCTTCCATGATTTCTCGATTGTTTTGCACATCAAGCTGTGCTGCACACAGTTTCTCTTTGACGATCGGTAATAGTTGATGAATTAAACTTTTCCCAAAACCTGTCGGGAGTGGGGCAACAACATAATCTCCATTCAAAATGTTTAACAAACACTCTTCTTGTTCGAGCTTAAGTTGGCAAGTGCCGGTTCTCCACAACAAAGTGAATAGCTTTCTGTGCCTCCATGTCCACAACCGTAGATTAGGCGCTGCCGCTTAGCGTTTACGTCACGGCTCTAAGCCCGCCCTCTGTTCGTTGATTTGACGGCTGTCTCGATGCCGGAGGAAAACGGTTTGAATGGGAGGTATCTCAGACTGAGTACAGTAGCGTAATGAAATTTAGCGGAAGTACGAAGTCTGACGTAATCAGCCTAGGTGGCTTCAGGTTGAGTTGATATTTTGAAATGTAGTTGTGTTCAGAGACAGATGGGTCCTCCCATTATGTTTCTGCATCACAGTTCAGGGGCATGATGGTATCATCTTAACAGTTGTCTACTGCATCAGTGACATGCACCTGTGAAAATAATAACCAAAAACATATTTTTACATTAGTACTTAAAATAAACTTACATCATAAGAATTAATATATAATGGCACCCATACTTAAACAGAACAGTATGCGTAAGAGAGAGAGAGATGCATTAAAAACGAGACAATATACACACAACCTCTAACTGCAGTGTTAATATGTCGTTTAATAGGTCAGAATCTGCTTGAATCTGACCTATTAAACGTAGATCTTAGTAATTTACAGAAAAAAATGTAAGGTACTTTAAGAATGTAATGTAACATAATATCTCATTGTACTATCATAAATATAAAAAGTATTTTGCCGACTTCACAAATATAACATTAGGCTAACAACACATTGCTAGCTTACCTGAAAATGACAACTTTCAACAACTGGGTGGCTTCTTCTTTACATCGTTGTCGAACCATTTCTCAGGATAAGAGTGTTCGTCAGTTCGCACTTCAGTGAGCGTTTTAAGTTTAACGCCTTTAGCCAATGGTGCTCCTTATCTTTATGCGGCCGGAAGTAGAAGTCCCTCTCAGCCAAAAGTAAGATGACAAAATGAACACAATGGCACCGCCCTTGTTGTGATGGAAAATAAGGTAAATATACTATTCTTCTCATGAGAATCTACTGTAAGTAATAGGAGATGCATAAGTCTAATTTTCTCTCAGTTTAAACTTTAGGAGAATCGGTTAAGAGATCTCCTTCGTAATTTTAATTATGATTTTCCAAGAGTTGCCAGTTCGAGTCTCACGTCAGCCAGGTTGCAACTGAGCTGCCCTTGTGCAAGTCACCGATCCCTCATTGCCCCCTGGGCACTGCAGTAATAACTGCCCACTGCTCTGGGTTTCCCTGTGTTCAGACACATATAGCATGCACTTCTAGGCTGATGATGGGGAAACAATCACAAAGAGCAGAGTTGAGCTAGCTAGTCTGTACATGTGCTAGAAGGGATTGCCAGAGTTTGACAAAGAAAGTGCTGGTCCAGCGGAGAGAGTTTCTAATTTTCTCTGATTTCATGAAGTAAAGAACATCAACCCAGTGGGCATGAGACAGAGGTTTCTTCCAATTTAATAGAATTAAATGCCTTGCCAAAAGAGTTAATAAAGCTACAAAATCAGATAAATGAGGAGACAGAAAGTGGCCAGGTGGGAGACCCCCAAACCAGATGGGAAAAGTACACACATCCTTTACTCAAGTAGAAGTTCAGATACTTTAAAAATACTCTGGTAAAAGTTAAAGTACTGACTACACTTTTTTACTTAAGTTAAAGGAAATTAGTATGTGCTCTCACATGTTCTTAAAGGTACAATTTGTAAGATATTTGCAGTAAAATATCCAAATACCACTAGTCCAGTGTTATATATATTTCCAGCTGATTACAAACAATATCTATAATGTTTTCAACTACTTGTAAATCGTGAGAAAGTTGCCATTCTAAACAGTTACGCGGGGCAGTGCAGTCGCCTGTCTATGACGTCAATATCCACGTTACACTTTGTTACCACCTTTACTGATGTTAAAACCACATGACAGCAGTGTCGTGGACAAATGCGGTGTATAGCATTTGTCGGGTTACTTGGTTGTTTATGGACCATGATTACTTTACTTTTTACTTTTTACACAACTTGTGTTATATTTTAACACAAAATGACACAAAATGTGTTAAAATTACACATAATGTGTTAAAAGATTAAGGCACAAAAATGTGTATATCCTTTCTAAGAGTGTTGAATTTGTTTGAATGTAGATTCTTTTCTATATTAACCAAAACATACTAATCTGTTCTAACATTTCAGGAGGATATTAATTAACTGGTAAATATCTGTGGTGAAATAGTTATTTTGTTTACCTGCAGTGCTTTGTCACATGTATGCACATGACATTAGTTTGTTAACGCCTAATTTGCATGTGGTGATTATGATGATATTATTAGATGCAAATTTTACTGGTCATTCTGGGGCGTGTTTATCATTTTGGGGGCCCTAAGCAAAATCCAATATCATGGGGTTCTGTGCCCCAACAAGATTTTCCTTCCAATTGCACAACAGTAATATTGACTATATAGAATTATATAAACCTGATTTATTTCATAACACAAAATTGTTACAGTATTAGACAAAATTTGACGATTATAGTGTCTATTGTCTTATTCAAAATGTTACAAAATCCTTCTCTGTAAAAAAATGATAGGTCATGGTTTTACCTTAAACCATTGATTCCCAAACCATTTAGACAGAAAAAGGTTCTTCTATGGCATCGTTGTGAAGCACTTTTATATTTAAAAGTGTTGATGAAATGCAGCATATGGTTTATTTATTTTCTGCTTTGCTGCAGAAACCTCTGCGTGGTGTTTTGATATCATATTTCTACCTGTATTTCACGACGAGGGTGGAACAAAAGATGCATGTCACTAATCATAGGTGCATAATCACAGTATGCACCCTCGCAAGGACCATTTTAGAGAGTCTGACTTGTGACCCAAGAGCTGCCGGTTCGAGTTTCATGGCCGGCAAGTTGCTACTGTGGTGTCCTTGATCCAGGCACCTAAACCCCAGTTGTTCCCTGGGGACTGAAGAGATAGGTGCCCACTGCTCCGGGTGTGTGTGTGTTTACGACTTGCAGTGCAATGTGTTCACTACTCACTGGGATGGGTTTAATGCAGAGGTCACATTTTCAGTATGCGCTTCATACTTGACAAGCATATCATGCTTTCACTGTGATTTGACAACTGAGTGAAAAGTGACATTGATGAGCTGATCGTTTCATCCAAAGTTGATCAACTCTGGGTGCTCAACGCTGGGCATGAAAAAAGACAAAACCCGCCAGCTTCTGGTGCTTTTGAAAAGCGTGGGGCTTCCTTCGGAAACAATTTAAAACATACGCCTGCCTAACATACTCTAAACCTAAACACCTTGGTGTACACGGCCTCAAATGGGTTATCTGCTTGTGGCCAGTAGGGGTCCCCCCAAGCCCACAGGGGGCCCATGCAATTTCATGCTATGTGTGGTAGGTAAACACACTATTGATTTTGTATACTTACATTTTGCATAGCGTGTGTAAAAGGTGATCGTTGACTAATCCATTGGAATATGACATTTATCAAATGTGGACAATCTTCAATTCTGTGGTTCTGTGGCCAAAAAAATCCATGCTTAATAACAGAGAGTAAACGTGATATACAGTAATCATTAAAATTTAGATTTCCTTCACTGACCTCAACTTGCTTTTTGTTTTGATAGTTTTATTGTCTGTACAGATGTAGATGCAGGTTTTCCTTTAAAATTTTTATTATTTTATTTAAAATAATCCCGTTGGATTCAGTCCAACAACTAAAATCCTGTGCAAAATTAAGCAACAGAAAAAATAATGGTCAAAAAGGGTGATTTTTCTTTTCTAAGTTTGAAGTCACAAAGATTATTTTAATTGCATATCATTATACTGTACATTTGTCAGACACAGTCTGAATTCAAAAGTTCAGGCCTATGTCAAACCTTACCTGTATCCTTGTCCTTAAAATGTGGATGCTATGTCAAAGCAACTCTGCTTTTTAAGTGCAAGTAAATGATAAAACATTATAATTTGGTAACCAAAATTGTTGAATATAATATAAGCCATGAATATAGCCATAGATGCTGGAATGGTGTGAAGAATAAATACATAAATAAATAAAATCATCAATAAAAAGACATGCTGTGACAAACTTGTTACAATTATTATTTATTAACTAAAATGTCCGTGGCACATTTTAAAAACATTTAATTTCCATTTATCATCATGGGGTAAAAAATAATTAAAGAATAAAACAAAAGTCTAAGCCAGCTCTCTCTTGTCATTTACATTTATTCATTTAGCAGATGCTTTTATCCAAAGCAACTTACAGATGATAGAGCATTCAACATTTTGTCTTAAGAGCTAACAATAAGCATATATCACAACGCTACACAAAGCTATTTTCATTCGAATGATGAAAGATTATGTTTTTTAATCTAATTTTAGACTTGATGGTCGAGGCAATGCACATTCTCAAGCCCATTAAAAGACTTGTTCATAAAGATGATTTGTTCAAACAGCTAATGCATAATATAAAATGTACATTAATTGTTATTAAAAATTAATTTAATTATTAAAAATATGTTAAACTAAAATATCTTAAAACTTAAAGATGAAACACATAAAGAGCCTCATGCATATTATATTATATAATTACAATATTATATACAGAATCAATTCAAGTTTGTGATGTGTTGTAAAGACAAAATGAATAAATACATAGGTTCAGTAGAGAACCCTGAAACCTCCAATGTCTTAAGTTTGAAGAAAGAAAGCAAGAAAAAGCAGCCCTGAGGTTAATTTGACTTAAAAGAATTTTTGTGAACAGAAAAAATACTTTACAGCTCTTAGTAATTTAAACAGATGAAACACTCATATATTTACCCAATCAATTAACAAGTAAAATAAATAATGAACATACAATAATGCAATAGGAGAAGGAAGTTGTTTTTGATTTACCTTCCACATGACAATTTGTGTAATATTTCCCCCAATCATGCCATTTAACAGTTAAAGTATTACAAAACATTACTTTAACAAACTGCTAATGTATTAACATGCATAGTTAGGTCATATTTATACAATTATTTACAAACACCTGCATAGAGAGATTTTTCCTACCTTGTTTTACTTCATCTTTGTCTAACTTGCATTTTCTGTCATGAAAGGTTGCTCAGTGCAATTTAAATCAAACACAGGACATGCATATTAAAATCTGAGAAGGGAACTCAAACCCATAATAGTAATGGTAAAGGACATTCACAGACTAGAAACCGTCAGCCAACACAACACTCCAAAAATTATGGAAGACATGTGATCGATCTGGGAAACCTATTATATGGTGAAATTTTACACATTTAAAAAAAAGTTACAGTTAACTGAAGTCGACTTATCACTGTGATTGTCAGGAACAGAATTTAGAAAAAACGGGGCACGTTACTGTGGTAAAAGAGTTATTTAAGTCACTATACATGTTGTTAAAAATGCATTTGGTCAATTTGACCCTAAAAAAACAGAATTTAAACATTACCTTATTATATTATCTGAACCGCATCTATTCACTTTTATTGTATTTTACTGTTACTTGGTGTAGTTTTATATTGGTTTTCATGTGCATAGTCTCTGAACTTTTGATCACCCATTGTATGTTTAAATGGCACGACTATTTTACTTTCTAGCTTACGTTTAAAAATAGCAAGCACAGCGCAGGTTGCACCAACATCAACGTGACAATAGCATGACTAGAATACTTTTATCAGGACTCCTCCTCTTAAGTAAGGTCTATCATCTGATAATTCATCCCTGGATGTGAAATAATCCATTATAACTGTGTTTATGGCACTGACATCACCAGGATTGATCAGATTGGGGCAATCAAGTTTATCATTAAAGTAAGCAGCTACTGCAGGCCTGCCCTGCGATAGTCTCAAGGCGTCCCCATCTAGCCAAGCGGCAGGCACTAAACAAGTGAATTTTGCCTAGATATTTTCACAGATGATAGACAAGATGTATAATAATAATAATTTAATGAAAACCTCCAACGGGTTTTCCCAGAATGCCCAGCCATTGAATTATAACTTATTGCTCTTACTAGCTTTAACATCTAAAGTGTACTCAGAAGAGACACAATGGCACTTGACGTCCAAAAGTTGGAAAAGTGAAGATTTCTTTGACCACCTCTTAGAGAATAACAAAATATTTAACTCTGTTCTGTAGAAATAGTTTGCGTTGGAGGGTAGCACATTTGTATATGGAAGACACTCATTAACAAAATCTTGAAATACAGCTATTACATAAGTCGATGAGATATTTCACAAGAGATTCAATTATGGCCGAAAGCAAACCCAGTGTTTACTTTAATTATTGATTGGACTTGTGATAAAGATGCAATAAATGCTCCCAAAACACTTATTTTATTTTTTTTGTATTTACATGTGTAAGTTTCTTGATCACCAAATGTACAGTAGTATGTCAGTCTCCACAGGAGATATTAAGGATTTGCGATGCGGTAAGCTCATCTGGTTTCTCATAAAGCATATCGATGACAGGGTGGGGGCCTTCCCAAACTCTCTATCCTAGGCCTTCAAAACAATATGACACAATAGCTGTTTTCCCAGCTTACACTACCCTTGGGATATGGCCTGAGCCCATCTCGACCTCATCAAAAGCAGGGTACAGACCCTTGTGTAATATAAAGCAGAAATTTAACACTAAAATTGGAATAATGGGAAAGCACTAATTAACCTTGGCTGGAAGAGCTAGGCCCCTGAGAGGCAGCTTTACAAGGAGCAATACTTTTTAATTGTGCCCAAGTGGCAGTACTTAAAAAAATGAAAATTGTAGCTTGACCTGGGTTTTATTTGAACCCCTAATTCCTCTCTTAGTCTTCAGAATAAGAAAGCCACTTAGCATCTGGTGGCTAAAAGTGCAGTAGGTTTTGCCGGCTGCTCAAGGATGAGACAAGTCTCTGTAAATAGCCCATGATGCCCAGGAGGTTGCGAAGACCATGTCACAGATCAAATAAGATTTGTATAGGGGATTTTTCCCTGGTCTAATATGTTGGGGATTACTACAGTATGCCCTAAGAGAAACATTCAGTGGCTGTCTGCGGAGCAATGATCCTGTCTCTTTCTGTGACCAGGACCTTCATTCGTCAAAATGATTTACTTGCCAAAAGGCAACTAAGATCTCATGTACGTGTCACAGGTAGGGGTGGACCCAGATGTAAATAAGGTCACGCCCCTTTCTCCACCTCGAGGAGATTCCCAAAGCCACCCCAATGACCAGACACACAAGGTAAGCATAAAATTAAAATATACTTTATTTAATTTACTTAAAAATATTAAATAGGGAAGGGGAAAGGGGAACTTAAAATAACGGCCACTCTAGGCCCTCCTCCACAGCTGAAATAGTGGCCTACACGTTGCGTCAACTGGACAGTGGTTTTCCTCTGTGCCGCCGGGGGCCGAAACCCTCTCGGCGAGCTCGTTGGTCTACAGAGGGGCGAGAACGTCACGCCGGCACACCGGGTCGAGCGCTGCCCTTTCCTCGAGACCCGATGGTCAATCGAAAACCGGACCGGGGCGCCCTTTCGTCGAGACCTCGGGCCGACGGATCTCCTTCGCCTCAAGCTCTGTGATGATCAAAAGACACAGGTAAGGTAGCAATATTATAAGTAATACTCACACACCGCCGATAGCACAGTTCTTCACCGCCACTCCTAAACTCAAGTCCGCCAAGCGTTTGGCTGGGAAAATACTTCGAGATGCCGCTCCGTGATTTTAAAACTGAAACACACTCACAGCATATTCATGTCTTACTCTAGGACCGTTCTTCCTCTTCGTCGTCTCAGGAACGAGTGACTGGAGGCGGGGGTACGTCAGACAAGACAACAGCAATCTCACTGCAATACACAGCATTACACAGCACCACTTCAAGTGAACATTTCTATATCCAAGACTCACCCTCCACGCTCAGTGCACACAAATAGACGCCCGTCTTCCTTTACTTCGCCCTGGACAAAAATATGGAGATGGTAACTCGGCCTAGTGTTTGTTTTCGTCACCGGAGCTGTTTCAGCACAAAAACTCTTCGGCTCACCCACCGCGCTGGTTCAGGGGTAGGGCCACCCACTCTCTTTCGGAAACACTCAAAGAGGTATACAGGTCAAATACATGCACAATATTTCCATAAGGAAACTCCGTTACTCACAACTGCTGCACTTTCTTCATCCCACGTTCTCCAAGGTTGATATCACACTGCTAGGACCCCAGATGCATAGACAGGGTGGTTTTTCAGCCACCAACACCACTTTTCCACAACCGTATACTCACAATGGTTCGTCCTTCCTTCCTTCGTTTCTTTCATCCAAGGTCAGTATTCGTTTAATCCTTCCACCTATAAGGTCTTCGGTATCTTCATCAATGTAAGTCTATAATCCAAATGAGAGAGAGAGCAAACACAGCAATCCAAAATAGCGTACCCGGTGAGCCCAACTCAACGCTACAATACACTCCAACAACAGGAATAATAAGTCCTTTCGGGGTGCTCCTTTCTCAAGATCCACCGCTTTCCTTCCTTTCACCTCCTATGGCTCTGTCCTCTCTCCGCTCGCTTTAGCGATCCCCGGATCAACAGAGCTTCGGGCTCTTCAGAAGGTGCGTGTCTTCATATTGCCTTCGGCAAAGGAGCTCCCCCGTGTCACTCGCTTCTCGTGTCCATCGCGCTCGTGTGAATCGCGCTCGTGTGAATCGCTCTCGAACTGTGGTTTAAACTGCCCTGAAATACTCTCCTGAGTGTTGCCATCGTCCAATCACCCGGCGCTCCTCTTAATGACTCTCAGCTGTATGTAATTTGGCTGATTTCAGCGTTCGCGACGCTACCGGATGTCCGGTGTTTTCTCTTACCGGTCCGGGCGGAAACATCCGGGCGGAACCAAAACTTTCCAAATTTTTGGTTCCGCCTAAAAGATCGTCACCTTGTGACATACGGATGTGCTTGTAACCATCGGCTGTGTTTGTGTGTGACTCAATTATCTCTGTGGACACCAGATAATAAGGTTCAGGGTTTCTCCAGGGTGACTCACACACAATAAATGCACAAAGCTCTTAATTTCAAAAGGTAGAAAAAGCTTTCTGATCTAAGCTATTTGGAATAATGAATATCAATTGATTTTGTGTCTTTAACTTTGGCATAAAGCAGGAAAATATAGTATGCTGTGTTAACTTTGGAAAACTTCTTTTAGTGAGCTGGCAATGATGTCAAACTGTTGTATGTATTGGTAATTCCCTCAATCTCTCTGTGTGTGACCCCACAACGTAAAACATGTTTGCAAGCTTGTAATCTTAAAGTGCCCGTATTATGAAAAACTCACTTTTTCTGGGTTTTGGGGTGTTATTTTGTGTCTCTGATGCTCCCACACGCATACAAACTTGGAAAAAAATCCATTCACGCTGTTTTGAGTGAGATACAGGTTTCTGAATGTCCTCTGCCTTGAGTCTCAGATTGCGCGAGTTAAAACTCAGCTCCGTTGTGACGTAACAAAAAGTTTCGTCACATTCAGTTTGAATTTTCCCGCCCACCACCCCACTCGCAGGTCTCCACCCACCAGGTAGCTAGAGAGCATAGAGCAATCACTTGAATGAGACCCTCTGTGCTGTTATCATGTCTCACGGAAATAACAGCGCTATTTGGATATTATGGATTATACTCCCGCCTACTTTTAAAAACAAAGTTTTAACGCGTGGTTATTGGAACCCGGAGTAATCTTATATACAGTGTGTTATGACGCAAACAGTCCTCAGATTGTAGGCGATAAGACCTTCATGCAAAATCTGATGTAAA
Source organism: Paramisgurnus dabryanus (assembly GCF_030506205.2). Lineage (NCBI taxonomy): Eukaryota > Metazoa > Chordata > Actinopteri > Cypriniformes > Cobitidae > Paramisgurnus > Paramisgurnus dabryanus. The sequence goes on from NC_133345.1 coordinate 15,096,057, forward strand.
CAACAGACTATGTATCTATATTTCACGGATTATAAGCATTTGTGGACAAAAATGGATGAAACACATCATTGGATGTATTTTATTGGACTTTCATGGATCTTTCACACATCTGAAACAGACTGGATTCGCGATTCGTTGTTTCATCACAAAAGGTAAGAAGTCACGTTGTATTTTGCATGTTGTCATCTTCTGTCACAAAATACTACATTTATGATGCTAGAGCTAAAAGCTTTTTGCCAAACTAACGGAGACCGTACGTCCCGGCTTTTCTGACGAGGCGAGCCTCTAATAACTTTACGGTCCAACTCCGCATAGATATATACACGATCCGGACCTCCCGCTAGCTTCTAGCAATTAGCACGCGGTCCACAAGCAGTATACATCCCCCGCCGGGACAATCTTTTCCTACAAGCTATTTCGAGCAAACAACTTTTGAAACATGCTTTATGGAACTGATACACCTATATAACTTGTGGAAAAGCAGTCATAAGATGGGCACTTTAATTCTAACTCAAACTAAAACACCTCGTTGAACTTGTTGATGTTAGTTCATATTTAGGCACTGAAATAAGTAATACATATTATTAAAAGAAAATAATTATATTCTGGGTAAAATAATATTTAGGGTTTTACAATGTAAAAGTAATCTTAAATGCTACCAACAAACAGAACTAATATTCAAGAATTGAATAATTTAATTTGTTTCTGTTTAATTCAAATTCTAAGTTTGAGATTGTTTTGTGTCATGAAGTTTTTTCAGGGGAACCCGCAAAGGGGTAAAAATATTTTGTCTGATTTAATAGATGCATTTGATGTGTTTATGTTCTTATTAAAATCTGTTCTTTGATCATTCTGATATTTTAATGACAGACTGGTGATTGATTTCTCGGCAAATCTTAGCACACAGTTTCTGTCTAGTATTGTTGAGTACTTAAAAAAATGAAAATTGTAGCTTGACCTGGGTTTTATTTGAACCCCTAATTCCTCTCTTAGTCTTCAGAATAAGAAAGCCACTTAGCATCTGGTGGCTAAAAGTGCAGTAGGTTTTGCCGGCTGCTCAAGGATGAGACAAGTCTCTGTAAATAGCCCATGATGCCCAGGAGGTTGCGAAGACCATGTCACAGATCAAATAAGATTTGTATAGGGGATTTTTCCCTGGTCTAATATGTTGGGGATTACTACAGTATGCCCTAAGAGAAACATTCAGTGGCTGTCTGCGGAGCAATGATCCTGTCTCTTTCTGTGACCAGGACCTTCATTCGTCAAAATGATTTACTTGCCAAAAGGCAACTAAGATCTCATGTACGTGTCACAGGTAGGGGTGGACCCAGATGTAAATAAGGTCACGCCCCTTTCTCCACCTCGAGGAGATTCCCAAAGCCACCCCAATGACCAGACACACAAGGTAAGCATAAAATTAAAATATACTTTATTTAATTTACTTAAAAATATTAAATAGGGAAGGGGAAAGGGGAACTTAAAATAACGGCCACTCTAGGCCCTCCTCCACAGCTGAAATAGTGGCCTACACGTTGCGTCAACTGGACAGTGGTTTTCCTCTGTGCCGCCGGGGGCCGAAACCCTCTCGGCGAGCTCGTTGGTCTACAGAGGGGCGAGAACGTCACGCCGGCACACCGGGTCGAGCGCTGCCCTTTCCTCGAGACCCGATGGTCAATCGAAAATCGGACCGGGGCGCCCTTTCGTCGAGACCTCGGGCCGACGGATCTCCTTCGCCTCAAGCTCTGTGATGATCAAAAGACACAGGTAAGGTAGCAATATTATAAGTAATACTCACACACCGCCGATAGCACAGTTCTTCGTAACGTAAAATTCTAGTGAAAACAAATATCAAATCTTTTTCTGAGATGAAGGAGACTTAAGCCCTGTGTCCACCAAAGCATTTAAATGCGACTGAAAACAGCAGGCGATGCTGTCTGTGGTTGCTTTGCACTGTGGTTGCTATAATACTTATGTTTTTAATTTTTTTTTTAACAAGTTTACCATTTATAAAACTCTTTGTGGTGAGGCTTGGAAAAAAAATGCAGAGCGTCAGTGATCAGGGCGGACAAAAACTGCCAGCTGCTGGCTTTTTAAAAGCGTGGTGCTTCTATTGGAAACAACTGAAAACATATGCCGGCTGAATATATCTCATTCCCTATCTTAGGAAACAGAGGTTACAATCGTAATCAGGAAGTTTCCATTCGAGGGAACTCTATGCTGCATCATGAAATGACACTATGGGGAGGAAATGCGAGTTGTGGCTGTCAAGGTGTAAAGGTGTCATGAACAGCTCTGGACATGAGAACCTGAGATCAAGGTGAGTAGGAGAGGTCCAAACTATAATCATAAAAATATAAGGGGTAGACCACCTCTTCGTATTACAAATATTCCATGCACCTCTTACATTTTTCTCCAATGCCCTAACAGGGCATAATAAGCGTAATCTTATAGAGAGCAAGGTCGTAAGGAGGAGACTGAAGTTGTGTAATACTAAGGATATAGCCACATGATTGAAAACCTTACCCCAGTATGTGGTAAAGAACGGCTTACATTTTTCTTGGAGCAACTTCCAGGCCAGAAAGTGAAGCCTATAGTGTTTCAAGGTTGCTAACCCTTTCTCAAAGAGGTAATAGCCAATAAGAGGCCCAATCCTCAATGTACCACACAGAAATGTTGCAATTAAGGGATGCACCCCAATATGCCCCTGAGAAAGAGGAAGATAAACAACATCTAGCTGTAGTATATACACTGCGTTGAAGCCGCAGGACCTGATGACAATGGTTTTGGAGAAAGTCCAGAATTGAAGCCATGTAATAATTGTCCACTGAGAGGTAAGTAAGTTGAGAACCCAAGTGCAGTTTATTGAAATAAAATAGAAACACAAAAAAAGCACTAAACTTGAAGCAAACATGAAAAAAAGCATGGCTTGGCATGAAAAAGGGGCAAACTCACCAAACAGAAGAACACTACAGTTAACAAAGCTAGACCAAGACAAGACTACACAAGAGGGCTTATAGGAAGGGAGCCAATCAGGACATGACACATCAGGGAAATAGGGAAGCTTGAGACATGACAAATGCAATTTCAAAATAAAAGACATCAAGCGTGAACCAATGACTTCAAAATAAAAAACATGAACCAGACAAAACAAAACCCTTACATAACCCCCCTCCAATGTGCGACTCCCGGAGCCCACTAAACAACAAAAACAATATAGTCCAAGAGGTGGTGGGCGGGCCAGGACCGTGAGGTGGTGGCGGGACTTGGCTTTAGGATAGTGGCGGGACTCTGCTGTTGGGCAGGGGCAATGGTGGTCCTGGACCGTGGAGCAATGGCAGGCTTAGGTAATGGAGCAATGGCGGTCCCGGACCGTGGAGCAATGCCATGCTTATGTCATGGAGCAATGGCAGGCCAGGACTGTGGAGCAGAGGCGGTCCTTGGGCATGGAGCAATGGAGGGCTAGGACCATGAAGCCGAGGCGGACCTCGTGTGTGGAGCAAAGGCAGGCTTGGACCATGGAACAGTGGCTGTGCCGGGCCATAGAGCAGCAGAAGGCTTTCGCCGTTGCACTCAGCCTCATCCCTTATTACCCCCCCAAAAATACTTAAGGTGACGTCTGACTCTGGGAATATTTAAATGAACATTCAAAACTGAAGGTAAATAAAAGTGTATATTTTGCAAATTACAGGTCCTTGTTACTGTTTTACTGTTATAAATGATGTTTTAGTGATGTGAACTAATATTATTGCTGCAATATTGTGGGTGTTGCGTTTTGCTTTTATATATATTTAAGGATGGTGAATTACACATACTGTTGGAGAGTTTAATCTGCATCAATGTGTAATATTTTCTAAAATAAAAATAAAGTCTGATAGGTCTCAGCTGACAAGCGAAGTGGGTGGGAACAGCAAGTGACGCAAATCCCCCTGTAGGCTAGACCGTGTCATTTCAATTCACTTTGTTGCCTTCAAAGTATGCGTCCTTAAAAGGATCCAGACCCTGAATTGGGATGCACCCTCTGTGAAGGAAACGTATATGGATCCTGGGTTTCAGTGGGAAAAAAGGCCATTTGGAGGCTTGTATGCGAAGGAGCCTTCGAATTGGGAGAGCCTTCGTTGCAACCCGTGACGTCATTTGCCTGGCTGTGGCACGACAGGCATGACTTGAGCTGGCTGTGGCACGACAGGCATGACTTGAGCTGGCTGTGGCACGACAGGCATGACTTGAGCTGGCTGTGGCACGACAGGCATGACTTGAGCTGGCTGTGGCACGACAGGCATGACTTGAGCTAGCTGTGGCACGACAGGCATGACTTGAGCTGGCTGTGGCACGACAGGCATGACTTTAGCTGGCTGTGGCCCGACAGGCATGACTTGAGCTGGCTGGTATTGCATGGCATTAGGCGGGATATATCATGATCCAAACCACAACAAAATAAGTCCATGCGAGCCACATCATTAAAATCTACCTGATAGTATAAGTCTAGAAAATCTTAAACATAGTCCTCAATGGGGCGGTTGCCCTGGCGAAGCCATAACAAACTTACTGCAAGCAAGGTTCATTGTAACTGGGTCTAGCTTTCTGTAATAATTGTCCACTGAGAGGCAAGTACGTTGAGAACCCAAGTGCAGTTTATTAAAATAAAATATAAACACAACAAAGCACTAAACTTGAAGCAAACATGAACAAAACAAAAGCATGGCTTAGCATGAAAAAGGGGCAAACTCACCAAACAGAAGAACACTACAGTTAACAAAGCTAGACCAAGACAAGACTACACAAGAGGGCTTATATACAGGAAGGGAACCAATCAGGGCATGACACACCAGGGAAATAGGGAAGCTTGAGACAACATGACAAATGCAATTTCAATATAATAGACATGAAACGTGAACCAAGGACTTCAAAATAAAAGATATGAACCAGACAAAACAAAACCCTTCCATGCCACAGGGCAGTTAACTTGGTTAAAATGCATTTCATTACACCATGAGGTAAAGACTTTCCACTTTAAAGGGGAAATTTCACAAGACTTTTTTAAAACGTAAAATAAATAATTGGTGTCCCCAGAGTATGTATGTGAAGTTCTAGCCCAAAATACCATATAGATAATTTATTATAGCATAGCCACTTTTAAGGTGTGAGCAATTTTTGGTGTGTCCTTTTAAATGCAAATTATTTGGTCTCTGAAAATAGGGCTATCAGTAGGAAAGATATCCCTTTTTATCGAACCCTGATTAGAACTCCCGGGAGCAGAGCAACTGGGGGAAATGCGGTCAGATTTCCCCTCGGCCACATCTGTACTATGGTGTCCAGACCGAGGAGGGCAGTATATGTCAGATAAAACCGTAGGGTACAAATGGTCATCTCTCTAGACACAAATAGGATGTTTATACTCTACTTTAAATCACCCTTATCCACTCCACCAACTTGGGGTGAAGTCTCTGTTCCCTGGGCCTCAGCCCCTGCCTCAACAAAATGTCTGCTCCTATGTTTTGGAATATCTATCGCCCTGAGCGATAATAGTTTCCCTTTGGCCCAGAGCAAAACCTGATGCCCCAGTCTGCATTAAAGTGTGAGATCACTGAAATACTGTATTGACTGTTCTAATCAGAACATGATGGCGTCTAGGAGGAAGTTTTTTAATGCCTGAAACACAGCTAAAATCTCTTGGCAAACATGGGCCAGAGGAGATGTTGCCCTCAGTTAGGCTGTTCTTTTTTGTCATTTAGCTGTAGCCTCAGACGTTTCATTGGATGCCCAAAACAACCGAAAAAGAGATTCATCAGAGAAATGACTTTACTCCAGTCCTCAGCAGTCCAATCCCTGTACCTATTGCAGAATTTCAGTCTGTCCTAGATGTTATTCCTGGAGAGAAGTGGCTTCTTTGCTGCCCTTCTTGACACCAGGCCATCCTCCAAAAGTTTTTGCCTCACTGTGCGTGCACTCACTCCTGCCTGCTGCCATTCCTGAGAAAGCTCTGCACTGGTGGTGCCCTAATCCCGCAGCTTGATCAACATTAAGAGATGGTCCTGGCACTTCCTGGATGTTCATGAGCACATTGAAGCCTTCTTTACAACAATTGAACCTCTCTCCGTGAAGTTCTTGATGATACGATAAATGGTTGATTTATGCAGGAGACTTTGTGAAAATAAATATTTGTGTCATTCTCAAAACATGTGGCCACGACGGCAAAAAGTGTTGGCCAAGTGGTCAAATTCTGTGGATATTTTCACAGAGCACAGTAGTGGCTGAATGTCTTGTCAGGTATTGGGATAGCCCTTATTACCCAGAACACTTTTTCTTAATTAAAAAAAGAGAGCTTCCCTCCCTGTTGGCCCACTAACTCACTTTCGGTTGCCTAGCCAGAGATTAATGAGCCATTTTGGCGTGATATCTTGCAAATGTTTGGCAGTAGAGAGCACTAGACAATGCTTGATTAAATGGAGGGAAATTGCAAGTTTCTGTGTGGTGGAAAGGAGGGGTGGGATGATCTAAGAGCATTGATAGAGAGAGCAGGAAAAGATGGGAGAAAAATCTGAATTGGGAGAACACACCTTGAATTCCCTCCCCACCCTGATGATATTCATCATCTTAATACAGTTCAGTTCTGGGTTTCTATGTAATATTTCTTTGAGCTGTAGCTACCTATTGTTTGAACAGTGGACAATGCCGTTATGTAGTCTGTCTGTTTTCATAATGTTCAGGTATTGCTCAGTGCAATATTTACAAAGCACTTTTTGAATTAAAGACTGCAATATTAAAGATGAATTACATGAATTATAAATTCTATAATTTAAATAATAAAAACTGCATATAATTCTTGTTGATTTTATTGTATTCTAGAGTTATAGTGATACCGTTGAACTTTGATACCAAAACTGACAAGTGATACCTTTGATACCAAAACTGACAAAAACTAAAATATTTTGTTAATGAAAAAAATCCTAAAAAAAAAGAATGATAAAGTTCTAAAAAACCTTTAATGTGCCTTCTGTTTAAAGCTGTTTAATGCTGAAATAATCTAAATTTTTCTGCCCTCCATTGCAGGTGAGTGATGAATGATAAAATCACCAAGTATTGATGAAATACAAGGAATATTTGCACTTTCTGAATCTTAATGAGCACCTATATTATGTCCTTTTTCAATGTTGTGATATTGTTGCTATGGTGTATGAAAATAGGTTGTGAAGGTCACGTTCTTCCTGATCCCATTTGTCAAACTTTAGTTACTGTGAAATGTTGCTGTTATAGCATAAATAATACCTGTAAAATGATAAAGCTCAAAGTTCACTGCCATGCGATATATTTTCTTTAACAGAAGTCCACTTTTTCAAAGCCTACAGTGAACGGCAGGTTTGGACTACAGGGCAGCAGCCGTATCACCCTGTAGCCCAAGACAGCTTGCCCACTGAAGCTAAGCAGGGCTGAGCAGGTCAGTACTTGGATGGGAGACCACGTGGGAAAACCAGGTTGCTGCTGGTAGAGGTGTTAGTGAGACCAGCAGGGGGTGCTCACCCTGTGGTCTGTGTGGGTCCTAACACCCCAGTATAGTGACAGGGACTATACTGTCAAAAAGCACCGTCCTTCAGATGAGATGTTAAATTGAGGTCCTGACTCTCTGGTTATTAAAAATCCCCGGCATCCTGGCCAAACTTGCCCGTTGGCCTACTAATCATCCCCTCATACTAATTGGCTATATCACTCTGTCTCCTCACCACTAACAAGTAGCCCTGCGTTCCAGTTCGTTTTTTTATGACCTTCCCTCACTAGCTTCCCTCAGTCTCGTTCACTCGGATGTACGTCATTGTTTACGTTGTATGAGTGCTCACTACTGCTGGAACACTTGAAGTAGGTTTAAATGGATTGCCCTTGATCACATGGAAAGTGGAGACTGTGCAAAGCGTGAGTTGCTGAAGTGACGTCACAATCGTGATGCATTGTGGGATATGGAGCTGCCTGAAGTGTACATATGAAGTAGACTCGCTCCCTCGGTCAAAATCGAGGGAGCGAGGGTCTGTCCATACAAACTTCCCTCAACCACTTGACGAAGTGGAACGCACTTTAAAATGGCGACAGGGATTCCCCCGAGGGGAAGTGTTTAGGGAAGTTTGCGAGTGCGTGTCTAAAACTGGAGTGGAATGCAGCCCTGGTGTGTGGTGGGCATTCTGGCGTAATATGGCTGCCGTCGCATCATCCAGGTGGATGCTGCACATTGGTGGTGGTTGAGGAGATTCCCCCATTCATATGTAAAGCGCTTTGAGTGCTGCAGAAAAGTGCTTTATAAATGTAACAAATTATTATTATTATATTATTACTTCCCGAATGAATGACGTCAATAAAGCCATTTTTGACTAAACTACGCCCACAGGAATACGTCAGTCGCCAGCTTTGGCTCAAACGGCTCCGCTAAGCTAAGCTGCTGTTGAATCACAACACACTAAACAAACTAGACAATCAGAACTCGTTACATGTTTCTGAAGGAGGGACTTCATAGAACAAGGAAGACATCAGTCTGTTTTTAGGAGTGAAAACAGTGCTATACAGATAAGTAAATTGTGTGAAAAATACAACTTTTTTACACATTAAAGATGAACACATGTTATATTGTGCACTGTAAACACAATCAAAGCTTCAAAAATATTTTTATTGTTGCACCTCTCTCCTAATCTGTTTTAAATGCTCTGTTACTTGGGATGCAGCCTTCAAAGTCTACGAAGCGAACTGAAATTAGACTGTCTGTGAAGGACTTTTATTGCATCATCTGCTATTCCCACCCATTGCTGTATCCACAAGTATGGATACAGAAATTTCAGTTTTATTTTAGAGAATGTGAAGCATTGTTGTAGATTAAACTACTGTACCTAAAGTGAAAAAAGTAAAACGCAACATACAAAAACAAATAATAATAATATAGTCAAACAGCGACAAGGACCTTCCTTTTTGTAAAATACACAGTTTTAGTAAAGTTTTGAATCATTACTTTAAAGTATCCCCATCACAGGCACATGATAAATTTCAGGATTGCTGAGATTATAAAGGAATGCACTTGTTCTATCCTTTACAGACTGGGAAAATGAGGCATTTTTAGCATTTTAAGGGGCCTTTTGAAATGGAATGGCCTTTGTAGCCTTCAGTTGTACTGCTGTGGGCTAATTGGTCTTGGAATGCAGCCTTCAGAGCAACAGGTAAAGCATGATGGGCTTTTAATCTGGCTCTTTATATCACATTACACTAATCAGAAAGAAAATTAAACAATTTAGATAAAACAGAATTAATTGATATTAGGGCTGTGACGATAACCGCGTCACCGCAGTAATGAGATGCCTACCGCGGTGCTGAGGTCATCATCGTCATCACCGCACTTTTTTATATTTTCATAATTTATTTATTTTGCTGGTGAAAGTTACAGAAGTCATATGGTGTATGATATGAACTATACACAAAAGTCATTGTCAATCATAATTTACTGTCTTCCATCCTGTGTTCAAGGGCTTCTAGAGAAAAAACAGCTTTCCGCGCAAGGGGGAGGGACGGCCCATTAAACATATATAGGGGTTTATTATGTACGCATGTCAAATTATTGTTATTGAATTACTTAGTTTCAGTACTTAAATACACACAAATAGCCTACTGTCACTGGCGCAATCTTTTTAAACATGAAGCTGTCACAGGTCGGAGCGGACCACAGATGTCGTGAGTCTCGCCCCTCCCTAGTTTCCACCTCGAGGAGGTCCCAAAAGCACCCCAATGACCAGACACAGGAGAGAGTAAGTACACTTTAAAACAAACTTTAATTAAATTATTTAAAAGAGAAGTGGGGAGGGGGAAAGGGAAACTAAAATCAAACTCTCGGGCCAGAGAGTGGAAATCCTGAGTCGCTCGGACTCCGTCGCAGGGACTCTCAGGTAGGTCCTCCAACTCCTCCTATTTTCCCGTCACGCGACGTCAACCAGATTATTCACAGCGTTGCCTTTGTTCTATTTTGCAGGAGGACTGCTAGTGGAGCCTTTCCCTTTCCTGGACGTAAAGGACGAAGATGATAAGTAACACTGAAGAATTTGCGAGTTAAGTACCTGATGCTGTTAGCGGCAAGTTCCTGGGCTCGACACTGGAACCCCTAGAAGGTTTACAGGTGAGGGTGCAGAAACGATTGCACGGGATCTTGACTTGGGTTGTTCAGGTGAGTATACAGGACGTCAAATCCGCTCCTCTACTTTGGACACTCTGGTGAGTATACAGAGATCAAACACCGGCTCTTGGTTTCCAGCAAACAGGTAAAAATACAGGCGGACAGGTGGACCTGTTCAGGTAAGTATTCAGAAGGGTGCACTGGGTCTTAACGTTGCACAGATAGGCGGGTATACAGGGGTAATCCGCTGGCTCTTAGTTTTTTTTTGGGCGTACAGTGAGTATACAGAAGGGCAACTGGGTCTTCACTTGGGCATACAGGTAAGTACACAGGAGTAATACACTGGCTTTTAGCTTTGGGCAGACGGTGAGTATACAGAAGAACAACTGGAGCTTTACGTGGGCATACGGGTGAGTATACAAGGGCAATACGCTGGCTCTTAGCTTTGGGCATACAGGTAAGTATACAGAAGGGCAACTGAAGCTTTACGTTGGGCATACAGGTGAATATACAAGGGCAATTGCTGGCTCTTAGCTTTGGGCGTACAGGTAAGTATACAGAAGGGCAACTGGAGCTTTACGTTGGGCGTTCAGGTGAGAATACAAGGGCAATACGCTGGCTCTTCGCTTTGGGCGTGCAGGTGAGTATACAGACGTATGACTAGGAATAGAGACAACTCACAGACCCTCGAAGAGGTGGACGAACGGCTTTAGCTCTTTGAAGCTTGGGGGACTCAGCTGGTGTCACCACAATGAGTAAGTTCCATTTTTGTTGTCGTGCCAAGTATGTAGCACAGGAACAGGTCAAACACTTCCCTCTCCTCTCTTCCAACTGACAGGACAAAAGATCTAGCCAGGGGTGGGCCTCTGAAATCACTCCACAGACAAGTAATCATACACAGAGACAACACAGCTAGTTTTCCATACAACAGCCAATACTTTCATCAGTTGACGTTCCCCACAATATTCACACACAGTTCCTTACTTGTTACTGTTGCCTCGCCACCACCAGGTGGGGAAAACGGAGTAGGATGTCACAAGCAGCGTATATAAGAAAGTGGTCGTCCACCAGCCCAGTACTCGTTCTTTCCAACAGGGTTTCTTTCCCGGCCTAGGGGGTGATTGCTGACAACATTTACACAGCACGACACTGCAATTTTCAAGTGTACACACACACATCAAAGGAAAAGACTCACCCACTGCACTCCACACGCTCACAGTGAATAAAGGTCAGAACCACGTTGGACCGGGGATTCGTCCTGGATAATTGGGGGCCCTGATGCAGCGGATGGGCAGATGAAAGCGTCACGGTCACAACAATGCAATGTACTCCTTCCTTAGCTGGTTTCCGGCTCGCCCACCAGTCCTTTCCATGGTGGGGCCGCTTGCACACTGATCACAACTCACAAGAGGCACACTGATATTCCACACTTCAAGGTAAAAACTGACACGATGACAATTCGGTGTACTCACAATTTCGTTGACATGAGATCTTTTCCTCTTCCTGCCAGATATCCAATGTAGACACGGCCCACGGTACAATACTCCTTGTGCCGGCCTCCTTCACTGTACTTCCAGTAAGTCTTCACTGCTTACAATCTCTTCCAAGCAAGTAACACATATCAACATGACACTTTAATGAAGGTAGTGATTTATACTCAGCCCGATATCTGTTCATGCCAAATCCTCAGTTTCTCTTCGCCCAATCCAAAATATCCACAACACATCCGTTTCTCCAAACGCCCCAAACACTGCTGGAATAAACTTTTCCTTCCTGTTTTTCCAATGCCCTATTTATGTGCCTCCTCTTCATTGAATTGCCCAATCATTAATCCCCACACTCATCTGCACACCTGTTGCCCATAACACCCAAATTTGGGTTGCCCGGAGTTCCCGGAAGTGACTGGTGTTTCAGGGACCGTTGTCTGGGCGGAACTAATCTTCACCCCTTTTTGGTTCCGCCACTCAAAAGTCACTTCGTGACAAAGCCATTAATTTAAGCGCATTATGCCCAGGTGCTCTGATATTTATTGCATGGCATGGAACGGTACCAACTCACTCACTGCGCAAATAACAGAATCTCAAGTGCAAGGAAATCTCACAGCCACACACATTACATTATTCAGGTGCAAGAAGGTGTCCGGGGCCGGGCAGCACGAAATGCGCGTTGGTGATGATAATAATAGCATAATTATTTAAAACTATAATGGGCAAAATTGCCAACTATAGTTATGAAGGCTAGCGCGATCGGCTGTAGACCTATATGTCTGACTATTGTAGCGAGAAAATGCCACTATCTAAAATCACATCTTGTGATGATTAACTATCATGTGCCATTTGTCAGACTTGGGAGCATCACACATACCTTAGTAAAGCATAAAACTTCAGCCCAGCAGCGACAATTGGGAATCTCCAAGACTTTTGCGAGAGGAGCAAAGTACCAAAGGGAAAGCAGTCAGGCAGGTGAGGTGACCGCTTACTGACAGCGTAACTTGCTAATGCTGTAAACTAATTTCTCCAGCTCGGGATCAAAAAAGTCTTATTATTATCTTGATTATGTAAATAGACAGCAGAAATTTAAAGCATTGATTGGAGTATCCATAAGTTTTGCACAATTATTTACGGGATGATGCAATAGGCTATTTTGTTTCGTATCTACTTTGAAAAATTCTAATTAAACATATTAACTATAGTAACATGAAATAGTATTTATTTTCGATATCTTTTGAGTTTAATATGAATTATGGAACAGTTTTTGTCATTGTTTTCAAACCATTTTATTGTGCAATAAATTATTTAACGTTCAACCAGTTGCGTTTGGAGGAGTGCATTATATGAACAGAGTGTTACCTAAAAACACTCTAAAAATGTCTAAAGAAATTGGAATCAAGGTTTTGCTTACAAGAAACAATGTTAAGCTTAGCATGTTTTTTCTATTTTTTTCAGGTTGCTATTCTATAAAATGTATCGTACAAAATGGGTTATAAACGATGACTATCTATAATTCCTATAACATTCAAAACATATATATATATATATATATATATATATATATATATATATATATATATATATATATATATATATATATATATATATATATATTGTTGGGGGTACTGTTGTGTGGTTAACCGCATAACCTCGTGATTTTTTGATGCTTCACTGCGGTGAGAAAAAATCCTAACCGTCACAGCCCTAATTGATATAACTATTATAGAAGTTGTAGATCTGTTTCACAAAAGGTTCTTTGAGGTAGTAAATAATGTTATTCTATGGCATTGCACCTTTTTTTATAGTGTAACGGCTGCACAGAGGATCATAGAGTAGATCACTGCTTAAAGAAACTACAACTGCTGTTCACTGTAGTCCAAGAAAAGTGATTTCTGCTAGAGAACATTAACTTGCTTTAGAATGGGCTTTGTAAATTGGCAGATAGTTTGGACAAATGCACACCTACACACTGAAGGAAATGTACAGTTTAGCAAAGGTATAATAGGTGCTTTTTAAGAAGGTAAAAAAGTACAACATGGTAATGGTGCAGTGGATAAGACCCTCGCCTTTGGTGTGAGAGACCCAGGTTCGAGTCCACTGTGACACACCATTGTGTCCCTGAGCAAGACACTTAACCCCTAGTTGCTCCAGAGGCGTGCAACCTCTGACATATTGTAAGTTGCTTTGGATAAAAGCGTCAGATAAATGCAATAAATTAAATTATAATATGCACTATATTTGTTATTGTACTGGGTATCTGTCTGGGTCCCCTGTCCATGTCTTTTATTTTGAAGTTGTGTCATTGTCTTCCATGTCTGTAGTCTTTTGTAGTTCTTTTGTTCATTTGTCTGTGTGATGATTGTTCCCCGGGTGTGTCTTGTTTACCCTGAGTGCCTAGTGTCAACCTAGTGTCTCAAGTGTTTGATGTTGATTGTTGAAAGTTATTACTGTGTCTAGTGCTCCTCTTGTGCTCTTTATTGGATTACCCTGCCCGTGTTTCTGCCATGCTCTTGTCTTTTTTGTGAATTTTAAATAAATGTTAACTGCATTTGGATACACATACGGTCTTGTCTGGATTTTACCCGTAACAGTACGATCGACCAAAACCGATTCAGCAGTTGCCCTTGCCAGACTTCGCCATGGTAAACGTTCCCTCGAGGACCATATTTCCGGAAATGTCTTATACCATCCACCTTCCAGATTGCATGTTAATACACTTTCCTGTCATGGATTAAACCAGTGGTTCTCAACGTTATTCCTGGTGGCCCACTGCTCTGCACATTTTGTATGTCTCCCTTATTTAACACACCTGATTCAAATCATCAGCTCTTTAGTAGAGATCTATGAACTGAACCGATTGTGTCAGATGAGAGAAACATACAAAATGTGCAGAGCACGTGGGCCTCCATGAACGGAGTTGAGAACCCCTGGATTAAACCAACCACTCAAAGATAGTCTTACCTGTAATGGTCCTCGAGGGTCGTTTCAACAGTTTGTGAAACATGCACAGATATGGATCAGGTCCTCCGTCGCGATGGGTGAAGTAGAGGGGGATTCCTCGCCTAAACAGTTTTTGGGGGGGGCAGTATGCACCAGGCTCCGCTGACCGGAGAGCCACACTGGTTACAGATGCCTGTGTGCACCACTTTAATGGTGGCTAGCCCGAGACACATGCTGATCCAGTTCACAAGATGGTCGCCCCACCAGCATTTCCGGTTTATGCCAGGACAGATAGGCTAATGTCTAGTTTGGCGGATACCCTTATGATGTTGGTTCAAACGGTTGGTATCCCAAGTCCACTGGGTTACAGTTCTGAATCAGCTGCGTTGACCGAATCCACAGAGTCAGTTGAGTCACCCAAGTCGACCGAGTCACCAGAATCACCTGACTCAACAGAGTCATTTGAACTTTTTGAATTCCTGTATTTGCCATGGCTCTGTGGTGTGTTTGGTCTGGTTTCTGCTCTTCTGTTCCACAAAAGGTCTCCCAAGCCCATGAACCCGAGTCTACTGAACTTCCTTTTCAGGAGAAACGGCTGAAAAATCAGAACCTGAGTCTCATGCACTTCCTGTCATGGCTGAAAGGTTTGAAACTGAATCCTCTGCACTTTGTGTCTTGACCAAGTTAGCTGAGGCCAAGTTTTCTGAATTTGCTGCTCAGACCATAAGGCCTATTTCTGAGTTCACTGAGTTTTCTGTAAAGGCCGAGATTGTTACTCCTGAGTTTCCTGAGGTTAACCAACATGGTCCCTCCCATGCTCCATAGAGACTCTGCCTATGCCAAAATGCCTGTGCATGACTTCAAAAGTCTCTCTAATCTGCCCAAGATGGTTGATTCTGAACTCTCTGCCTTTCCCAAAATGACAGTTTCTGAACTCCCTGAACTCTCTGCTTTGTCCAACAACTCTGATATTGAATCCTTGCATTGATTTATCTCTTCCTTGCTAACCTGGCTTTGCCAGCCTTTTTCTCTTGTCTCCATTTACAGGCCCAGATCACCTCCAGGCTCCAGCACCACCATGGGTTGCGACTCCAGGTCTCTGATTCCAACTGTGGCTCCGCACTGGTCTCTGGTTACACCTGCAGCTCCACACTGGTCTCTGGTTACACCTGCAGCTCCGCAATGGTCTCTGGTTCTGACTGCAGCTTCACACTGGTCTCTGGTTCTGCCTGAGGCTATGCCCTGGTCCCTCTGGCTTCCTGCTCTGCCGGCTCTATCTTGGTCCCCAGAGCCTTTGCCTCATCATGGGCCCCACTGGTCCATCTCTGTTCCTCCACCCACCTGGACTCTATTGTTGACTCCCTGGGAGCGTCTTGAAGCCACTCTTTTAAGTGGGCTATGTGCCAAACTCTGTCTGGTTCCCCTGTCCATGTCTTTTATTTTGAAGTCGTGTCATTGTCTTTCATGTCTGTAGTCTTTTGTTCATTGTTCTGTGTGATTATTGTTTCCCAGGTGTTTCTTGTTTACCCTGATTACTCTGTGTATTTAAACCTAGTGTCTCCAGTGTCTGATGTCGGTATGTCTAGTTCTCCTCTCATGTTCTTTATTGGATTACCCTGCCTGTGTTTCTGCCATGCTTTTGTCTGTTTTAAATAAACATGAACTGCATTTGGATCCGCACCCTGTCTTGCTTGGATTTTACCCATAACAGTTATTTTATTTGTGATTGGTGACTTTAGTAAATATTCTGGTAACAGACAAATTTTATCTTGGTTACGGATGTGGTTGTAAGTTACCTCTTCCCAGTGTGCCCTGTGTTTTGAGAGTGGGGTAACTATCTTGCATAGCTAACTTACTAATGTGCAAATCCCCTCCAACAGATAAAAAGGTGGCTTTAGTGAAACCGCTCATTCCATTTTGTGTGCTGTTGATTAATGGACCTCCCCACTTCACAATTTTTCATGTGCTGAGTCTTCAATAAAAAACATTTCAGTGTCTTATCAAAAGAGTATATTTTAAGTGAGAAAAGAAAACCTGAATTTCAGGGTGTTTTCACATATACACTGTTTAGGTCGGCCCAAATGACGTGTCGCTCCGAGTACGGTGCGTTTGGGTCAGTGTGAACACAACAGCCGCACTCGGGTGCGCACTAAAGCTGTTGCCGAACTCTGGGGCAACCCACCTGTGGTGTGAACACTGCTGGACCTCGGGCCAAACCAAATACAGGAAGTTCTCCACATGTTTGAGCCACTGGGCTTTCGTTGTGACGTGAGCCGGGTGTTATATTGTGGGTTAACAACAAACAAGCCAATCCTGGTCCGTTGCATAGAGATTCGCTGTCTCATTTACGTTTGAGCTGATGATTTTATAAATGCATAGCTGTCCTCCACACACAAATAGTGACATTACGGGCTTTTAGCAAACGGCTCCGTGAGAAAGGCTTTAATAGAACAGCTACGCAATTTCGCGTTAAAGCAAAGAAACTTTGCAAAGACGTGCATCGTTTATCTCCACATCTTGATAGCTGCGCTCTCTCTGTCAAGCTGGTTGTCGTGGAAACGTGGGGGTGGTCATGAGACGGTAAGAGCTGTCAGAGACCAATGACAGCGCTGACCGTTGTCACATGGTGTACGGTGCGGCATTTCGAGTAAAGTAAAAAATATATATATGTGACCCGTCACGGAAACCAGGGACACAAGTCGGCAGCACAAGTTTTGAGAAAATGAGAATCAAAGTTTTTTTTTTTTAATTTGTGATTTTCGTTTTATTGCAGAATCTGTTAGTTGAGATCACGAAGAAGCCTCTCCATGTTTGAGATAGCAGTTTATGTATATTTAAAAGCGTACATTTTGCGGTTGAAATAGGCTTGTTTTTCCAGAGATTCTAGCGTGCAGCGGGGGGCGTCATTGTCTGTGTGTATATTTACATACTGAATAAGCTTGTGTTTTCGCCAACTATAAGGATAAGGATAGTTCGCCCAAAACTGAAAATAATGTCATTAATGACTTACCCATATGTCGTTCTAAACTCGGAAGACCTCCGTTCATCTTCGGAACACAGTTTAAGATGTTTTAACTTTAGATTTAGTCCGAGAGCTTTCTGTTTCCTCCATTGAAAATCTTTGTTTCCATGTCCAGAAAGGTAATAAAAACATCATCAAAGTAGTCCATGTGACATCAGTGGGTCAGTGAGATTGTGGTGAAGCATCGAAAATACAGTTTGGTCCAAAAATAGCAAGAATTACGACTTTATTCAGCATTGTCTTCTCTTCCGGCTCGAGCGTGAAGTCACGTGACTGTAGTGACGCGGCTGCCCTGTTCCTCAGACATGTTTGCTTAGTTTTATTTATTTTTTTCAAACTTATAGCATGCGTCTCCCCAGACTGTAAATGAAGCTCAGGTGCACAAAACAAAAGAAAGATAAAGAAGCTGGGGCGAAACAAATAACAGTCAGCTGCGTCCCACGTCAGCCGCGTCACTGACTTTATGGGGCGCCGCAGTCGGATGACGTCAAAGTACCGCGGTACTTTGACGTCTTGCAGCGCAGCATGAAGTCAAACTCATAAGTTACACAGAGACCCTATTTTAAATACAAAATTTGAAGGCGGGTTCATGTGTTTAACGGAACGCAAATACTGGACTGTAATCTGATATACCCTTATATGTTACGATGTAAATAGTCCTCAAATTGTATATTATATTGTATTACCAGAAGTTCATGCGAAATCTGATGTAAACAATAGACTATATATTTCACGGATTATACGCATTTGTGAACAAAAATCATTGGATGATTCACACATCTGAAACAGACTGGATTCGACTTGTGATCCCCACAAAGGTAAAAGTCCTGTTTATTTTTGCATGTTGTTCATTCGGACTTCTGTAATCAAATACTACATATGATGCTAGAATATCTGTCAAAACGGCTTTACAGGGGGTATGTCTTAGCTAAATGAGATGTAAATGAGCCCTATTGTCTCTCCAGCCGGTGAAAAGGGAAAGTGTTAACTTTTTTCTTTCTCAAATTTCTCAGCATTCTCTTTCTTGAATGTGTTACATTCAAATGGCCACAACTTCTCCAAATCTTATCAGATTTCCATGTGTTACACATCGTTAGAAAGCTTAGAAACTTTCAGAATATATGAATAACTCAAAATGCCCCAGATCCGACTTGTGTCCCTACTTTCCGTGACTGGTCACATATGTGAACACGGACCGCACTAACTGAAAAATGATACAATGTATTTTGGTGCGCTCTGAGGCCGCACCACGGTGCGCACCAACATATGTGAAAACAACCTCAATTAAGCCCTTTAAAGGTATAGCGGAAGATTTTGGGGAATTTTAGAAAAGAACCGCCCTCCACTTTTTGCAAAAATGCACATGCGCAACACTCTACCTGCTCCCGAGAGGGAACGCCTATTAAACATGTGGACAAGCCTAGTTATTCTCATACACGCTCTATTTAAAAGTTGCTGTCATTATTATACCGATCGATTGAGTGAAGACTCAAGACATGAACTGCAACGGAGAAGTAGCTTGTTGCATTTGTGTAATAAATACTATGGTGAACACATTGGAATTATCAAAGATGAACACATAAGGTTTCAGAACATTTCAGCGTGATACCTTTTACCATTTGATAGGAATGTAACAGTATTATACATTCCGTGGTATTGCGGTATCACATTTCCCCGGTAGCACCGTGGTCACATGATTCGATAGAACACATGAAATTTTTTTCTGGCCAAGTGGAGTGAGCTGAGGGACGCGGGAACTACAATTCTCATAATCCCATGCGTGCCACTCTGATGCCTTTCTACAAGTGGAGCGACAATGGCAGATACGGCTAGTGGGGAAGCAAAAGAAACGCAAATTTTAAATCTGATGTGTGGAAATTGATTGAGCTGACCTCAGCTCTAGGTCCAGCTACAATAAGTAAGCTGCTATTTTCATTTTTACTGGGTTGTTTTTGTTTTGAGGAATTGACCCATCTTAAAACCCATGATCTTTTCTTGATTCTACAATCACAACTGTTGCTTTCATAGTACCAAGCAGCATTAATAATAAAAAAAAAAAGTCAATTAAGGGGGTGGCTCAATTCTTAAAACCTGACTGATTTGAAGTTGTTTAAAGTTGACAAAACTGACTGAAACTTAATTTTTTCTTTTATTACGTGGTCTAATTATTTTTTTCATTTTTATGAAAATTGTAAACACTACACTACACTACTGTACACTTGTACTTATGGCAGTTTTTCCAAGTCTTCATTTGTTTTTTCCTTCCTGTAAACGTCTCAATAAATACAGCACCGTGAGCATCATACCGAAATACCACCATACCGTGTTTTTTATACCGTTACATCCCTACCATTTGGTCATGCTATTTTAGACAAATTGAGATGTTTACCATCTTTGTGCGGTTCGTGACTTGTGCCAGATCTAGTGTTGCTAATCATAGCTTACATAAATTTTTACTAGCAGTAATTTTAAATGGATTTCTCCAAATAGCATGCCAAACTTTAATTGTCGAGTAGAAACTTCATGAGTAGGAAGCCCAACCTGTGCTTGTAGCGCATGCCAGCATGTGATATATTCTCCCAAAAACACTCTGGTCTTGTTTCTTTCTTCATAGTCCTTTCTCTTCTTGCCACACAATTCGAATTCGTAGACACTTTGTCTCTTTCAACTCTCAGACATTTTGAAAAAAAAAAAACCTGGTGAGAACGGCAAACTTCAATGAATGGATGAAAGCGTAGTCCACCACACATATACACCTGAAAGTGCGCATGCGCAGAAAGGGATGAGCATGTACAATGGCCTACGTAAACATATTACCAGAATGATTGACAACTAGGAAAACCAATAGTCTTGATGATCTACTTGGAAAAAGAAAATCCCCGCAATACCTTTAAGTTAAGATAAAAGTAAAATGAACCATATTAACTTTCTTGATTCAGCCCTTTTTGTGCATAATTTATTGGTGCAAAAAAAACTTTTATAATCTATAGCAAAACAGTTATAACTTAATTCCTGAACAGCTGCCATCTAGGCATCTGACTCTGGTATCTATTGTACAGTTTCCTTATTTTCATTATCAAATTTTTCCTGATAATTTTATTTTGTGAATTAATATCCTGTTTCACTTGTAAATATGTCAAACTATATACTGATGTTGATTTGAAGTCTTTAAATCATAACCCACTTCCAAACCTGGAACACAGGTTTTTCTTTTGATTGGCCAATCAGTAGTATTTCAGCTATGCATCAACATGCACATTTCTATAGGTAATCATTTTACATGTACAAAACCCAAGCACTTGTTTTGACTAGACTCTCTCTATTCCTACTAAGTTAGCTGTGGTTACAGCCAAAGCATACTTGAATTGGTCAAAGCACCCTTTGCGGAGTATAAGAACTCGTGGATTGCTTGGATCAGTCTTTTCAAAGATAAGCAGTTCAAAAAGAAGAAGAGGAAGGTAGCAGCAAAGATGAAAATCCTTGGAAAGTTGTCTATGTGTTTTTACGTGCATTTCATGCATCTTCAAGCTCACGGTGTCTTTTAGAGACAGTCAAGTTTTTGTATGTAAATAAATTCTCTGCATGTGCTACAAAGGGCCGTAGTGTTTGACCTCAAAACACTGGGTTGCTAATCCATTTGGCAGCTTAGCTGTCAGCCACTGATCCAGAGATGAGTACAGTAAATTTAAATTGTTCTTGAAGGACTCTTCTTCAAAGGCCCCAAAATCACAAATGCGCAGCATAACAGGTCACTTTCAGAGTCCCAGAGAGCAACACATACTCAAAGTCTGCCTAATTTCCACATGCATTAATGCCAGTGTGACATGGAGTTGGGGGAAATACTTTAGAAGGGAAGGTACTGTACACAAACTGTACACCTATGATTAATATTAATAAACCACTTGACTTGAATATAAACTATATCATATATTATATAAGTAATCCATTGTTGAGTTAAATAAAGATATGTGTCTCTTCTCATCGCTTAACTCTCCTTTCTCTCCATCATACTTTTCTTTAAAGTTTGCACAAAAATAATATGAATCAATTACTCGTGTTATTCCAGACCTGTATGACTGTTTGTTCAGTGCAAGACAAAATGTCAATACTGCTCTCCAAAAAATCACAATAAAAGTAGTCCATATGACCTGTACACTATATTCAGCTGACGTCAGTTAAAGCAATAAGATAAGGAAAATGTAAGGCATTATTCACCCCAGTAAATTACGTTAATGTCACTAAATGCAAATGGTTCTTCCATGTCTCAAAATTCAAGTTACCTGCCAAGTTTAAAGGTGCAGTGTGTAATTTTAAGAAGGATCTCTTGACAGAAATGCAAAATAATATACAAAACTATATTATCAGAGGTGTATAAAGACCTTTCAAAATGAACTGTTATGTTTTTAATTAACTTAGAATGAGACATTTTTATCTATATACTTAGGGTCCTTTTACATGGAATTTCCTTATTTTGTGCAACCATGTTTCTACAGAAGCCCTTAACAGACAAACTTTTTTACTAAGTTGTCTCTGAAGATAACATGTTTGTCGGGTGGCAGCTACTGTAGCTTCTCTATGCGTTTCAAAAGCAAGGGGTGAGCAGTGGACTAAACCATTGGTTGCAATTCGCAACTTCACCACTAGATGCAGCTAAAATTTACACACTGCACCTTTAAATCTGCAGAATTACAGAAGCTACATGGGAGAGTTGTCATTGTTGGCAAGATTTTTAGTACTTCTAATAACCTCCGCCTGTTCCCACACAAAGCTATCGTATGACTTGGAATAATGCAGCAAACAAGTCATGTGGGCTTAAATAACTTAATAAGTAAATAAATAAGTAAATGAATAATTTTACATTATAATAAATAATAATTATTCATATTTTTAACCAAAATTTAGAATAAATCGTAACTAAAATATAACATTAAGTAAAACATGTAATTAAAGAAAAAAAAAATGTGTTCCACAGAAGAAAGAAAAATGCAAGTTTGGAATGACAAGGTGAGTGGCGTAGTACAAGGGGAGTGTTACAGTTTAAAAATGCTAGTTTTTTTAAACCCACTGTGGGGTCAAAAAGAGACAAGCCCAGTAATTGGGTTAAATTTAACACAGAAAATGTTTATATTTGACCCAACAATGGGTTAAAACAACATTGCATATAGCTTGCATAAAAGATCCCAACAGCAGGACTCATCTCTTTATGAACCACCACTGGGTTGAAAATAACCAAATAACCCAAACTCAGTATGTGTTGCAAATCTTCACTCTCAAAAATAAAGTCGAACAATCATAGCTTGATTAGTAGGTATTATTCAGGTCTGTGTATTGTTCAAATTTGCAATCTTTTACTGCATGAATAAAATAAGGGAGATGTGTACATGCTTGTAATTGATAATCTTAGGGGAAGGCATGTCCTAGACAATATTTATAATATATACTTGTCTTCAGCTAATTTGGTTATTTTTTTAAGATTAAGATTATGTGGTTGTGATAATTAATGGCTTAGGCCGCAGAGAAGATTTCTGCTACAACGCTGCTGTTTGCAGCCCGAGTGAACCAAAGTCACTCATGTACTGATCACAATAACAAGCACTGATGTTTTTCACCTGAAGAGAAAAGATTGTTTCCAGCAGCTGAATAGCATGAGGTTTCCATGAGGTTTGCTGTCTTCTGATTGAAGTCTTGTTTTCCTGAAGCTGTCATTTGATATGTTTATTTGTAGAAAAAACAAGCTACAATTGAGGAACATGGGGCTGTTAAGGACAGTGCTGTGGTGGAAGGGGGAATTGTGAATCTACTTAATTATTTCTTCAGAAAGTTTGTAGTCTTGTGCTTCGTGAAAGGGCTTGTGCTGCGAGTCTCCCTGTCACCTGCTGCCATGATATCTGTAGCAAGAGAGAGTGTATGGAGATAAGAAAGAAGCAAAAGAGAAAACAGATGAGTCATTTGTTGTTTAGGGTACATAGGACACAGTTTCAGAAGTTAACTTGAGTCATGGCTGTTTGGGTGGTACTGAAGACATGAGGGGGTGAACACTCTTTCAGTGTGAGCTAGCTGTCATACACATGCAGATTAGCAATGATAGGGGTAAATTGGGGTAATTACAGTTGTCAAATTCTATACCATGTTCATCATCTCACAAACCCCTTACGTACCTCAAATACAACTAACATAAACCATTGTGAATGCCAAATTCTTCCATACAATATTTAATTCTGTTCAATTCAATTTAAATGTATATAACACTTTTCACATCAGCATCATGCCAAAACAGCTTTGCAGAAGTTGTAAGATGTTGATTTGGGTGTAACATTTTGTTGCATGCTACTATAGGCTGGTTTCCTGTATGCCAGTGCATTAGCGGTTGTCATGGCTGTCATATGTTTCTTTAAGCATGGCCAGCTATGAAGCCACCGAGGTTCAGACCTGTTAATTTTTTTAAATAAAAAAAAACAATTTGTTCTCTAAATGACTAATTAGTTATTTAATACAACTCATATTGGCATCCGCGTATTAAGTTTGGACAGTTTACCGTATAGTTTCACATAAAATGACGGAGATTGACTCAAGCAGCTGTTAGCCACGGGTGCAGCATTTGCAGTGTTGCCAGATGCCATTGTGAAAAATCCTCTTTAGACATTTTAGCAAATAATGTGACACTTTGTGAAATGTATAAAGTGAGAATGTGCAGGTTACTGTTAGCAATGTCTCTGATTTATTTCTGGAAGACAAGGTCTGAACTTATATTTTTATTTATGGCAATATTGTTTGTTTTCGTAATAATATCTGCCAACACGGGGTGACCAGCACCTAAACCATTATCAAATGGCACATCATTCAGTGTGGGAAGATTATTGCTGACATACTATTACATTTGGTAAGACACCCAATAATTATCATGATTATGTATGTAAGAAACACTTTCTTCTCTAAAATCTGTAGAAAATAACACATAAAGATGTAGAACAATTAGGTTGAAATTAAATATGCCAAATATGTAAACATGGTCATGAAGAAGGTTATGTTACTGTATTTCATTCAGTGTAGGAGTTAGCATTTAACAAAGTCAGGCTGAAAACATTCATAAGAGCACTAAACAAAGTTTTTGTTTATATAGCCTAATATTGCTTATTAAAACAATTAATATAATGCTATAATAAGAATTGTTGCATGAAAATAAATGAATTATCCACCCTAAGTCAACAGTAAAGTATTAACAAATTGTGATGTAATAAATAGGGGATAATATAACAATGTACACCCCCAAAACCGAGACAGAATGTGTATCCAAAGTGTAAAATGGCAAAAAGGTTAAAACAGAATACATAAAATCCCAGGTAAAAATAAAGTGTACTTAATATACTAAAACTACAGTTAAATAAGAATTTTATAAAAGTTATGCATGACAAATATACTAATGAAAATAATATAGTTCTTCTTGAGTAATACTTAAATGCAGCTGAAAAAGTATACAATACCAGTAAAACTTAAATAGATTTCTAGTGTATTAAAAATACAGTTGAGTACACTTAGGGGTGGTTCCTGGACAGGAATTACCTTAAGCCAGGACTAGGCCTTTTAACAAACACGCTTTACCAAAAACATGGCTGGTGTGCATTTTAAGGCAAAACAAAGGGTACTGATATAGTTTAAGATTTGTCAGTGCAAGTTGTTTTCAGATTGGACAGCTCTATATTTATTTTTGTCTAGGACTAGTCTAATCCCTATCCAGGAAACTGCCCCATAAAGTTTATCTTAAGAAGTACTTAAGACAAATTTTTGGTAAATTAAGTAGTGCACCAAATACTACATTTAATATGTGTACATGCCCTACGTTCCAGTTCGATGGAAAGTGTTTAGGAAAGTTTGCGAGACTGTGTCTAAAATTGGAGTGGAACGCTGCCTTAAATTGTGTTTTAGTGCACTTTCTTCTCCGGGGATAGAATTTGCTAACTCTTAACACACCTGCAAGTTATTTTCAAACCCTGGCTACGCCCATGTCTGTAAGGTGTTGTGCCTGGCGTGAGATTTTCTCGTTAAGTGTGTAACATGCAACTATAATTGAGGGTGGATGATAAGATGAGTATCAGTGACTCTTACTTTTGTATCCACTTTAGGATTGTCCCTGTTTTCGGCCTGAATTGTGTGTGGCCGTTTTGCTCTTCAAGCTGCCTTTTATCCTGCTGTGCGGACAAGTCATCATTAATAGTTAAAGGGGACTGCTTGTGTCTGGCTTCCTACCGGCTCATTTTAGTGCTTTACTTTTGACATGTGTTTTGACAAGCTCATCTTCCCCATGTCTTGAGATGTCTGATGTATGAGCTTTGTCACCATTCTCTCTTCCTTATGAGTTGTTTTTGTTTGTTTATTTAGTCATTTAGGGTTGTGCTGCAATTCGTGCATTGAATGAGATTAATCATAGGCAATCTGTTTTTTGTGTGTGATCCATTAGTTTGGATGGCAAGCTGCTCTGAGCTGCATGTGACTTTAATTACTCCAACATTTCACTGCTCTCTTTACACCATTAATATATCGTACTGATGGTCACTTATGTGAGGAGGTGTGTAATGCGCCTGTGAAAAGCAGCTTTTTCAACACATTAATTGTTATTTAAAATACATGGTTATTATTATGTGTTTTCTTGGTTAATTGTTTATTTTTGTTTTGTTGCAGCAGCTGGGGTCTCACGAGTGAAAGGACTTTGTCCTATGGTGGTGGTGCTTTTTCATTGTGTGCTGTGACATCTTGAGTGTTTGGTGGTGTGATTTGAGTACACTTCGGGGTGTGTGTGGAACTGTGCTCTGATTAAACTCAGTTTTCTGCCATTGGGAGCCTCAACCCTGCTGGTATTTATTTTTCCATTTCATCTTGTTTTGCTTTACCGACAGTTCATGTAAAGTTATAGTCATATGTTGGTATTACTGTTGTGTGTCACTGTTATTTCTTGTTTTCTTTCTTTTGTTCTCTTGAGGTGGAGTTTGAGTGCTCCTATTAGTGATTTTACTCAAGTGTTTTAAGCATTTTGTATGAATAAAAACCTGTGTTTTTATGTATTTTTATGTCTCATGCCTACTTTGCGGAAGGTGCGCGAAAGGCGCAAATTGAGCGTTGTGCGCGGTAAGCGCGAATGGTGCTTTTTGTGCATTTTGCGGTTCACGCGGATTTGCGGCTGACGCCCGAGTTGAAAAATTTGAACTTTGGTGGAATTTCACGCCACGCCGCGTCAAATGCTTGCTTTTTCCGCGCGTCTACTCCGCTCTACACGCGCGAATGCATACAAATTGTTCAAGTGGCAAACCACGCGCGGTAGACGTGATTTTGACGCCTAAAACTTGGTTGGTGTAAACTCAGCATAACAAGTGGCGGCTGGTGATTTCTCTTCCTGAGAGGCACAAATTCAAAATACGTGTTCGTTGCGTCATGTGAACCATGTGCATCATGCGTCTTGTCAAAATACGAGCCTGCTGCACGCACGTCAAAAGAGTTTATGATAAAAGAGACGCTCATGTTCACAAAATACTTGCAGGACACTCACTTAACACTTAACTCTGAATACACACGAGATTATCTCTTATCACCATTTGACGTGTGTGCAGACGGCTTGTATTTTGACAAGACGCACAAGGTTCACATGACGCGCCAAACACATATTTTGACATGACGAGCCACACACATGATGGGCTAAATACATGTTGTGACTAGCTTTGCATCATGCGCCCTCGAAAAAGAAGTCACTGGCCGCCACTGAGGGTGGTGTAGTCGGAGTTTCTTATTAGTAAAATCTTTGGCTCATGTCTCATCTGGACCGCTCTGCTAGATTTGTCTCCAGCTAATTTTATGTCCAAACTGATGTAAGGTGTATATATGCAATGCTAATTTTAAAGCCTAATTGTCAGTAGAATTGTAATCACAACAATATATTTATAGTACTTTTAAGCAAATATACAATTGACTGATTGTATTAGAAATGGTATATGTAATGTAATATAGGAATAGATAAAATATATAAAAAAATACTAGAAATATTTATTTTATGTGAAGATCCTACGGATGTACTCAACAAACATTTCAAATCTTTTTTTTTTTGAAAACCCATTGACCACTGCTTAGCTGATAATGGGTTTATTAGTAAAACAGAGCAAATCTTTTGAAAAACATCAGTCAGCACAGCAGGACAATTAACTCATTTAATAAACTAATGTTAGGCAAGACTAGGTTTGAGGAAATCTACAGTGGAATGATTTATGTTTCCACATACTTTTTTGCGTGTGGGTGGGCCATTAGACAAAAACTTATTTCTGCTTGTTATGTAGAATAACTTCTACTTTTAGTGCTACATACTAAAATATCAAAGTGCAAGAGAGTACACATGAGCACATACTCTTTTAACCAGACCCACAGTATTATAATCTCAGTGTGTCTAATACAATGACTATCTCTCTCTCTCTCTGACTGGGGTTCACAGTTTGTGGATGGAAGAGTATTAAAGACATCATTAGTTGCCGGTTCGAGGATCACGGCTGGCAGGTTGCAACTGTGGTGCCCTTGAGCAAGGCACCTTGCTCCCTGGGCGCTGGGATAGCTGCCCACAGCTCCGGGTGTTTGCGTGTTCACGTCTTGAAGTGTGTATGTTCACCACTCACTGGGATGGGTTAAATGCAGAGGTCACATTTGGAGAATGCGTTGCATACTTGACAAATTTGTCACTTTCATACCCTGCCATTCAGACAATCATTTAAAGCAACACTATGTAGTTTCCATGTAAAAATGACTTACAGCTCCCCCATCTGGTTGAAAAGCGCAACAGTGCCTGGTATCAGACACTCTTCTGCAGGCAGGGGGAGGGGCGGGGCTGTGTTTCCTACCCTCCACCGCCACTTTCAGAGTGTGCTTGTAGCAGCTAGGAGGCTGCTCAGGCTGCAGCAACAGTACAATTTGTCCAGTTAAAAGTTGTTCTATCACTGAAATAATTTTAGAGACATTATTTAAAGGTAAAAAAACTACATAGTGTTGCTTTAAAAGCAAAATCCTCTGTATAATTTCTTGAATCATCTTTGTGGTATTGTTGTCTGCATGTCTGTGCATTCTTTTAATATGATGAATTTTGTACCTGTTGGTAAAGTATGTACACACTTTGTTTATATATCAATTGTTTTTTTGGTTCTGTTATTTGGGAATGTCTTTTTTGTACAGTATGGCCAGAGGAAATTATGC